>NW_027150941.1:0-251618 GCF_018691715.1 Phytophthora cinnamomi
ACCCACGTTTTATTTCATCGCGGACACTCACGCGTTCGTACGGTTGGCGTCGTTCCCGGGACTTCCCCGCCCCCGCCTCCATCGTGTCGACGTCCTCGACTCGGCCAGGCGCGGTGTCTAGAAACAATATCCGGTTGCAGGTCGCTCGTTTGCGCAGACACGCCTCCACCTGATGAGCGTCTATTCACGCGAAATGTGAGTACTAGTTTCCGGTACTACAGTTTTAAAGACATCTGGTATCCTCTCAGATAGGAAGGCAACCCCGCACTAAGTTATGTACGGTAACGTTGCTTTTCCACCCTGGCCAACCAATTTAAATATTATGTATTTCGAGCAACATGGACGGTCGAAAACATGCAGTTACCATGCATAAGTTATAGGCATGTACACTCTCATACGGCAGTGAAAAGGTCATCACTCGTACATGTATTGCATGTAATACATGTAATCGACCAGACGATGTACTATGTATTTACGTGGGACACCGACTTTGGCGAAGAGGGTGACCGGTTTTTAGAGCTCTGCTCGGAGGATGCTTCTTGCAACAGCCGCTTCAAGAAGCCCAACACGTTGCGAATAACCCTTAGCAGGGATGGCAAACAAAATATGGAAGGATTTTTCGAAATAAAAATATCAAAAAATATTTTCATTTTCATTTTATGAATTTGTTTTACCATTTTTATACATCAAACCCCGCTGAAACGGATCGTCTGGAGCACCGTATAACACAGTAACTACCTGAATACTGGCCTCATCGCGTGGGCTGCCGCCGCAGGCTACTTCAGCTTCAAGGTGGCGGAGCCGACCATGCCGATCGAGGTCAAGACACCTGAGGACTTCAGAGGCGCCATCGGCGAGAAGCAGCCGACCACCGTGCAGTTCTCGGCGCCGCGGTGCGGTGGTTGCAAGATGGTGACCTCCCAAGGTGACGCAGCTGACGGAGAACGAGTTCCTGGCCATCAAGTTCCTAAAGAGGAGCTGAAGAGCGTCTGCAAGGAGATTGACGTGGACTGCTTCTCCACCTTCCGCGTGTGCAAGGACGGCGAGATGACCGCGTCGCACGTCTGCAAATATAGGGCCCCACCTAATAGAGCGCTGTTGTCAGATTGTGTCTGATACAAAACGAAGTGTTTTATTTTCGTACTTACACGAATAAAAATGAAAAAATATTTTTTTTCACGGATAAAAATATTTAAATATATATTTTTTTTGCCATCCTGCCCTTAGCGGGTTGCTGGCAGATTTCGACAAGAGTCCGAACTCGACGTGCGCGGCGATCAGTAGTAACACCAGCACTTAACCCTACGTAGCACTTGTTGCATCTTTCTCAATCACGATAATCTAACTTGCGCTTGCACCTGGCGTTTCTTTCGCACGCGACTCATCATTTGCTTCCTCAGGCTTCTCGAACGTAAAGCAGTGCCCAACAACACGCTTTTGTCCGGGTTGAGCACTAAAGCCGTCGCAACTTTCTTGCGCACTGATTCCTTGATTACAGGAATGACGCTGGAGGTGCTAACAGCTTCACCTGACGAATTGTCTTGACTGGTTGCTGTATCTGCCCCTCGGCGCCCTCTTCAATGGCAATTTCAAGGGTTTCCAGCTCGCTAAAGCGGAATTGCTGACTCCGGCAGATGTAGCTCAGAGCAGCGTAGAAGAAAAACATGAGGACCTCATGGCCTTGCACGGAAATCCACTCCCAGATGTGCCAGCGATTGTCCGACGCGGCCAGCGAAGCCACAGTGGCGATGAAAATGTAGCCCTTCTGAAGTCGTCGATAGTGGAGAAATAGCGTTCCCTTCCACATGACCACCGACGTGTCGATGTTGACCTGCTCTCCGATCCTGTATCGCAGTCGAAGCATCTTCAAGTTCGCTGTCGCGTAATAGTGGATCAAGAACACAATGGAGAACCACGAGATACCCCAGATGACAGCGATGCCGATGCTGTCCACGTCCAATTGTTTCAGCATCACGAAAGCTATAGCCCATTCTATAGCTACGCAACGAATACGGATCGTGTCAATCCGGTCCAGCGTTGCCTGTGTGATACCCCAGCCTGCAGCGATGAATAGAGCTACCTCGGCCGACACTGCTAACGCCACAGCCTGCGCTACCAGCGTCACGACAGCTAGTACATTAAACTTTGGACTCGCAAAATACCCTGCCGTGGACTTTGTGGCGAAGGATAAAGCCGAGTAGACGAACTGTGTCAGCGGCACCCTCATCAATTTGTAGTGCAAAGCTACCACTGACCCAGGTGGCGTAGCGTACAAATGCACCATTCCAAACAAAGCCGCAAGCCCCCACACTACAGAACTGGCGCCGTAAAACCCCACCAGATAGCTATCAGACTGCCACAAGCACTCGCCATCCTCCGTGCACAAATTCACAGCCACAGTCCCCAGGACAACTTGGTTCGCAGCGGGGAAACTTCGCATTCCTCCGACCAGAGCTTGCGTTCTGTATCCGACAAGTATGGGTAATTTTCGGGCAGTAGAAGCACGCGTTTCCGTCGGACGCTGGCGGAGGGTACTCCAGACATGATCTCAAAATGCCCTCGTCACCTCCTAACAGTTCACATGCATCGATGTAAAATTGAGGTTAGTTGAGTTACTTGCAGTGAGGATGTCATACTCGGCTTCGCTTGTGCCATTGTCAGCTACGCCGATGATTTTCTTGGTTGACTTGTAAAATGATTTGTCATGAGACTGGTTCTCAAGGGGAAAGGACTGGCAGTAGTAGTCAAGTGTACGGTTGGGCATAGCGCAGTACGAAGGCACTGAAGTTTTGTTGGTGCTGGCCGAGGAATCCGACGGGAGGCTGAGAAACGCTTTAGCAGATTCATCGCATGCCAGCAAGTAGAGCATGATGCGGTCATCACTCTCCTGCAAGGTCACCAATGAGAAGTGAACATCGAGCTGAAACTCGAACCACCCGCCGTGTTCAAGGTCAAATTTAGCGAGGAATTCAAGCGGAGAGAACTTGCTGTCCAGGGACACTTCATGATGAAAGTCGGACTGGCCGAACAGCGTCGCCATTGCTCCTGAAGCTGATACGCGAGTCGTAGCCACGCATGATAGTAGCAGTATACTAAACGAAACAAGGGAGGTAAAAGTTGAGCGACAGCCTGGCGACATTGTGATCTCAACCTGATGGGCCAATTCTGTAGTGATGGGAGTCAAAACCTTGCGCTCGGAGTTTGGTATAAATATCGCTTTCATTTATACCACATGGATAAGGCCGTTGAAACTGAACGTTCTCCTCATTTATAAATCACAGAGGCAAACAAGTCGAGTATTTAAACAAATGCAATATCGCACTGCTTGCTGACTCCTCTGTTGTCACTTGTGTGTGTAACCCCGTTACATGTCAGCAGGATGAACATGATCCAAGGAAATTCGTAGATTATCCACTCGCGACCGATTTCATGTTTTCTTCTGCATGTATACATCACGGTGTGGTTCTAAGCCAGCTAAATGCCAGGCTAAAGTCGGCCCCTAATGATGCACAAGCGGTAAGTAGAGAATGATACAATATTTACCGCACAACATCCTCGGGTACCCGCGTACCGTTGTACTGTAGCGTGTTTTGGACGGGGTAGAATATTGATAGGAGCACGGTCCGAACAAGTCGTGGGGGTATCGAACCTTCGCTGAAGTGTGTATCCACATACCACTAGCAGCAACAGTTCGGATCCCTTAAAATGGCTATGTTGCAGATTTTATCCTTGAGCATTGCATCATCGTATCCCTTTAGCTCTGGGTAGTAAGCGCGATTCGGCATGCAGAACATGATAGTGGTACACGTGCACTCAATGAAACGAGCATGGACGATCATCTGCGGTGAAGCACAAAGAGTATTTCTGAACACAGTTCTGATAACCCCGCCCAGGAAGTCATTTGAACTCAAAATTGCACACACACACACCTTTCGATTCGGGTAGTGTCCACGAATCTTGACTTGGTACTGGTGCAGAACCTGTGAAGCGTCACCAGAAGCTGCGGTCCTCGCATCTTTGGCAGAATTCTCGAGCAATGGACTTTACATGGAGCACTTGTGTGAACTGTGTTTTTAATCTAATTGCACCTCGTTTTGGCTACTTGAGACCGTTTTGTAAGTGAACTCGATATACCTTACTTCCAAGCTAAAACCTGCACCTCGATCATTGCTGCAAAGAAGTTATCTTTACTTTAACTTCTTGTCGGGAATGTTACGCCGTTTAAACGTCTACGGAGTTCGAATTTGGACTGTTGTACATGTATACTTCGAAGTATATAAGAACGAGATAATTATGCATTCCGACAGCCTGCCCGCCTCGATATCAATTCAGAGTGAACAGACTCTCAGCATAGGAACAACAATGCGCTGATAATTCCCGAATGCGCTGTATACACTAGTGCTTCAGTCATGTAAAGGTCCAGCTAAAGTCAAGCTCCCGCAACACACCCAGCATTGGATACAGGCTGTGAGAAAAAAAATATATCGCATTCTGATCAGTATTTCCCACCACGCACCATTGTGCTCCAGAGAGTTTTGTACTGTGTAGAAAATCCAAAGGAATAGGTTGGATTGCACGATATACCACCCTTTGTCAAGCACGAAAGAGAGCATGTGTAGCATAGATATTCCGACCTTGCGCTCGATCAATACCCGATGATCAAAAGAGATACCAATTCAGCCACGCCATACACGGTCACACTTCCGATATTTGTTTCCAGTGTCTCCTCGTCAAGAGACTTGAGCTGCGGGTAATACATGCGGTTCGGCAGATAAAAGTGGCGGTCATGTAGATGGCTAACAGGATAAACGCATTACGTCAGAACTTCAGCAACCATGATGAAAGATCTGAGCGACTTACAATAAATGAACGGGACGATGACCTCTGTGTACTCGACGAGGATAATGAATTCAGTCGTAAAGACTCTTTAGAGTAGCTGTGCACTCCGCTGTAGAAATCGACGTCCCTCCTCCAGTGAGTAGGAACACCATCCAGAAGCTTTTGCTTCTGAGATGGTTCACACTCTGGTGCCTTGAATATTTCGATTTCTGCAACAGATAGTTGCGGTCCCAATGTTGGTACTGGTTGTATTCGTCTGGTTGAAGGATCCCTGGCTGCACCAGTTGAGTCTTCACTGAATTTCTCAACGTCTGGCTGCTTCAATGTTGATAGCCCGAAGATGTAGCCGTGGCGTGAGAGGCGAGCTTGAGCATGATCGTTTTCCTTGACGATTTGGAGAGCGATTTCTACAAAACTTGCCGATTGCATGGGGTGGTTATCCCGACAAGGTTTTTTGTACACACCTCTTCTGTCCACCGAGGTA
Organism: Phytophthora cinnamomi; assembly: GCF_018691715.1. Taxonomy (NCBI): domain Eukaryota; phylum Oomycota; class Peronosporomycetes; order Peronosporales; family Peronosporaceae; genus Phytophthora; species Phytophthora cinnamomi. The sequence goes on from NW_027150941.1 coordinate 5,324, forward strand.
TTGCCTTTTGCGGGGCCACATTTTAAACGGTTAAAATCTGCTTTCGTCATTGATGAATGCGGTTCAAGCTCCGCAGTCTTGAGCAGTGGTGTCAGACCGCTATCTCGGATATAGGACAACTTGCGTTGAGGGCGTCATTTATAGACCACGTGCTCTCTTTCTGATCTCATCGTCACTCCATATATATACTTGCATGGTTCGGCCTCGTCAGCCGACAGCATTCACGAGTTTCTTTGTTATCGACGTCCCGAAATCCGATTCTGTTCACGCTCGTGGAAAGCAATAGCCCCGCCAAGCTCCACCACTCGCCCAACGCACCCACACTGTGCCATGATCATCGCTCCCTCTTGCTCCTCGCGAGCTTAGTACCCACCGCACACGGTGATATGGTCATGCCCTACGCATCAGTACCGTCGACTTCGTCCAGTGACCCCAATTATTACTACCAAGTGACGATAGCGAGTTACGCATCACGATTGCAGTACCTAGGACAGTACGAACTCGGAGACGACGGAACTTTCGAGATCGCCTTAACCCTCTTGCTTACCATCGCAGTACCGAGAGCCGACGCAGGACGCGACATGCTTTATCTTCTCGCCTGCAATGAAGACGCTGCGGAGGCCTTCCTGAATCTTCCAATGTCCGGAGATGACATGACTAACATTCATATGCCACCCTACTGTGCAATGGTGAATCGCACGTTGGATTACTACTGCCAGTCGTTCCCACTCGAGGACGAGTCTTCCGACGAATATGTGTATCAATCCCTCAAGGTTGTGACAGGTTCAATGGACGAAATGTCCCCGTCGGCGTACTCCTTGCTCGGCAACAATGATCAGGGTGCGAGTACGGATCGACGAGACTCCAAATCCAACTCGGGCAGTTCGAATACTGTGCTGTTCTTCATCGATTCTTGTGAGACGGTAGGTGGTCAGGATGGCATCCTTCGGTCGTGTCTGAACCACCCACCTGGGTCCAACTACGCTCCTGCGTTTAACCAAAGTCCCAAGGATAACACCCCATGCTTCTACTGCCCAGGCAATTACCCGTCGTCTTACATGAGCCAGATCTCTCGTGTTGCGGAGGACGAAGGGTGCATAACCTCACTAGCTCTGCCTCCAACACTCCGCGGAACAGTGTTAATGAATCTCTGCAACTCGAAGGGAGACTGCCTCGGCAAAACGACAAGTTTTGAGACGATCTTCTACGGGCTGAGCTCGCTTGTCTGGGGAGCCACCGCGTTCGTGTGGATAGTACACATCCGTGCAGCCGCGCGCGGCGCCGTCGTCGAGCTCCAAAACAAAATGAAGCTCGTACCAGTCACACAGATGTGCTACTCGTTGTTTACTTTCGTAGATCTCTACGCGGACGACAAAGTGGTGGGCACCCCGCGCAGCCTCATTCAGAACGTCGCTGTCCTGGCGCAGCTTGTTGCACTGGCAGTGTTTGCAGAGGTGGTGATTGTCATCGCCAAAGGCTGGAAGATCACGCGGCCTGCCCTACACCCGCGCGAAGTCCCATGGATCCGATTCGTAACGCTGAGCTGGGCAGGTTCGTATGCTGTGTTGAAGTACACGGGAGACAAGCAGTTGCTTGTTGTTATCGTTTGGGGCTTTCTTGGGCCAGCGTGGTGTTCATGGTATGGTACAACTCGGCCTTCAACCTGAACATGCTCAAGTACCAGCTCGCATTGGTGCGTCAGCTCAACCTGGACCCCCAGCTCACGCCCGTCTACATCAAATTCATGCTGTTTCGCCGCTTCCGCGCGTTGCTCGCAGTGTATATCACCTTTTCGTGCATCTTTGGCATCGTGGATCTTGTATACGACGCGACCGAAAATTCATCCGCGTGGACTTCACTCCTCAGAGATGAAGGGCTGACGCTGTTGCTGTTCGTAGCCCTGGGCTACACGTTCCGGTGCCGTAGATTTGCCCGCCTACTCCAGCCCTCCGCCGCGAGCAATCCCCAACTGAACGGCAGCACCATAAGATCCACAGACCAAGGTGCGATGCATCGAGGAAGTATTCTCCCGGAGCCGGTACCTCTCGAACACGAAGAGCCACCAATGAGGAAGAGCACAATTGTCGTACTCAACCCGGATCGAGCTCCGTCGTTGGCGACGAAATTTGAGTTGATCGAGGTAAAGCCGCAGAGACCACCTAAAAGCACTGCCGACTCGTAGCAGTAGCAAATTCATATCCATACGTCAGTCACTCAATAGAAACATTAAATCCAAACTGAGTCGGCGTTTAGCGTCGACGAATAGCGAATGCTACTTCGCCGCGTCGCAGCGGGTGCATCGTCGGCCCAGCCGATGCCTCTGCTGTTGTTGCTGTTGTTGCTGTTGTTGCTGCTGCTGTTGCTGCTGTTGCTGCTGCGCTGGCTGTGCTCGCTGGAGCTGGTTGTATGGGCTGAAACCTCGTCGTGGGCGGCAGTCCGAGCGCTGAAAACACGAGAGCGTCAATCTGCCGCTCCGCCAGCAGTCCTGGCACCGGAGGAGCTGGTCTGAGCACCGCGTTGCTCCTCCTCTTGAGCGCGCGCTGCTCCGACTTCTTCACCGACGTGAGCAGGCGATCCACCACGTCCTGCGGGCCCACCTGCTTCGGTCCGCGCTGGCAGACGATCCCCCGCGGCCGAATCTTCTTGCGCGCACTGGCCTTGTCGTCCGCGCAGCCGGCCACGATCTGCTCGGCGCACGTCCGCCAGCGCCAAATAGTCCTGCGGCGGGTGTTGAAGTCCTCGGGCGGCAGGTCCGGGTAGAACTTCTCGATGGTCTCGCGCACACTCTTGCAGGCCGCCAAATGCTCCAGCACGCGCCGCTTCTCGTCCAGCGAGAAGGAAGTCCTCTTGGTCCCTCGCTGGGCTGCAGCAGCAGCAGCAGTTGTCGTCCTGGTCTCCGCTGCATTGTCTGCACTGGCACCTGATCCTAAATCTGACCCGTATCCTGATCCCGTCCTAGGCTCCACGTCTTCTGCTTCGACCTGCTCTTCTTCCGGGGCGACAGACTGCTCGACTGCACTGGCGATGAGGTCCTGGATGCCTCCTTCCTGGTCCTCCTGGTCCTGCTCTCGGTCCTGCTCCTTGTCCTGAATTTGATCCACTTTACCCAAATTTTGGTCCCGTCCTGAATTTTGAGTCTCGTCCTGCCGTTCGAAATGGGTCTCTTCCTTTCTGGGCCTGCCTCGCTGGAGCACAATGGGCTCGAAGTCGGGCAATTCTTGCCCATTTTGAGTCGGAATGGGCTCGTCCTGCAGCTCCTGGGCGCCCGCGAGGCCGCGCGGCCGCGGCGGCTGCGGCGTGGGCGCCTTGGGCTTGCGCATGCGCCGACGCGCCGCGCCCTGTCGCGTGGAGGCGCCCGCCAGGATCTCGCGCGCCTTGCGGCGCCAGCTGAGCACCAGCCGCCGCCGCGCGTCGTAGGCCTCGGCCGGCAGCTGCGGGTAGAAGCGCGCGATGGTCTCGCGCACGCGGCCGGTCGCGCGCAGGTGCTCCAGCACGCGGCGCTTCTCGTCCAGCGAGAAGGACGAGCGCCGCGCCGGGCAGGACGAGCTCGCCATGGTCCTGCAGAGAGAAATGGGCTCTTCTTGGGAAATGGGTTTTTGGGTAACTTCTTTGTACACTTGTTTTGGGGTCGAGAGGAATGAGTTTTGTGGAGTAAGGTAAGGCAAGGTAGCACGATGAAGCTTTACCGACCAGTGGTCGGAATACGGTCGACGGGTAATGCATGTAATGCCTTTGAAGCGACAATGCACCGTGCGCACAGCAGATTGGGGGCGTGCTTGGTTGCTAACTAATGGTTGGTGTGGCTTGGTGGGTTCGTTCGCCTGCTCCGGCATAGTCACCAGTAGCACGATCTCAACTCGGAGTGTTGCGTCTAGCAGCTGCATCGTTAACAACTCTCTGCCAGTTGAGCTCACACTTCCGGTCCGCAGGACCACGGCTGCACTTGCGTGCCCCACGTCGCGTTAACCTACTTCCTCGACCTTGGAGACCTTCTCAGCGCTTGGTGGAGGCGACGACGCTGCTGCACAGAGCTGGGTGGCCCAAAAGCACTCAAGAGCCCTATTGTCTCCGGTTCGTTCTGTGGTCGCGCTCTGCACCTAGGGCCTGGGCCAGGCTTATCGATCCAAATTGTCCAGCGTGCACGCTCCTTTCGCACAGCGCTCTAACTCCACGCATCGCTCCACTCCTCGCTCTTCGCCTTGCCACAGCCTTTCCCAGCTTTGTCGTTTAGACGCAGTCTTTTTCGGCTCCAGCCTTGTCTATTTGCCAGAAACGGGCATGTTGAAGCGGCGACAGCTGGTCTCCTCCAGAAGCTCGCGATGGAGGCTCGACTCATGCAAGATAATACATACAAAAGTTTTTTCATGTTGGTAGGACGCGTGCTAGTAGTACTCCGTCACGGGTGAGAGAGTGAGTGGCTAATTGATTGGGGGTCACTGCTCGGCCGAGTCTCGGTCTCGGTCCGGGAAGCTCAGCAGCATGGCCGTCTCCTTCAGCTCGTCGTACGTGGGCTCCGGGTGCGGGCTGTCAGTGGCCTGCAGCGGCTCCGGGATGTGGATGTGCGGCGCGTGGCCGAAGGTGGGGGAGAGCTTCTCCTCCTCGATGCATTGGTCCCGCTGGTTGTCACTGTGCTGTTGCTGCGGCGCGGAGGCTGCCCGCCGCGAGCGTGGCGTGGTGGAGCCCTGCTTGCTGCTGCGTTTGCGCTGCTCCGAGTTGCGCTGGTTCTGGTTGGCGCGCTCGCGGTGCATCTGGCAGAAGTTGTGCAGCTCGCCGTTGCGCTTCTTGGCGCGCGGGTTCATGCAGCGCGTGCTTTTATATTTGCAGCGCAGCTCGTCGGGCGGGTCGGTGGCCTTGGCGGCCTCGGCGGCGGCCCGCTCCGCCTCGTAGAGCGGGTCGTAGGGCACGGCGATGCGGCCGCCCGAGGGCAGCTGCACGAGGCGGTGGCCGTCTCGTCCAGCAGCACGCGGATGTGCTGCTGCTGGTTGGGCTGGCCGGATGAGTCCATTGTGTGCGTGCGCTCCGGGCTGGAAAACGGCGAGTGCTGCTTGCTGGGCTGCTGCGGGTTGATTGCGAGTGACAGCCTGGCAGCGGACCGAGTGGGAACTGACGTAAGGCCGAGCGGAGACGGGCGAGAAGAAGGCGACCGAGACCGCTGTCAACGGCTGACGGAGGGCTCAGAAGTCAGCTCGAGTGACAGCACACGGGGCACAAAGGTCTCCGTTGTCGCTGCTTTGGGCGAGCGGAGACCGAGGAGCGACTGTCATCACATAGTAGCAATGGTGGTTCGCCTCGTCCAGCGTGGCGCGATCTTCTTGTCGACCTTTGTGCTTGGGTGCGAGCTCTCGGCGAAATTATCACGAGCTTTGCCGGTAGAAGCTTCGTGCGACAGCAGCTCGATCTCGGCCGCCTCCAGGTCAACGCGGTGTGTACCACCTCTCGCGCATGCGGTCAAAGGTCCAGCGGAACGTCGCGAGCGTCGTCGACAGCATTACGATCAACGGAGCGCCCGGCCTTGAGCCAATGCCAAATCCCCCACCGAGGCAATCCGCTGCCAGCGTTATCGAGGTGGTACACCACGTACCGCCCGACACTTGAGTCGGTTCGCCATAGCCTGGACTCGAATTTTTCACGCTGGATTCGCCTAGCACGCTCTATGACCGCGCTGACTCACATACAAGTACGTTGCTAGGCCTCGTGTGCACGGTAATGTGCATCGACGGCGGCCAGTCAGGTCTGTGGTGAGGCGATCGATGGCAAAGACGTCGAAAAACACACCACCAAAACGGATGAATTGGCACTGAAAGTGCAGTCTATACTCTGCCAGATGTCGTCGAATGGATCGGTCGATCGATCACCTTTGCTAACCGTTTTCCTAGATTTTGGTCGCCTCAGCTGCTGTCCTGCATGGTCTCCAGTAACAAGTCCGCCTCCCACTCGTTCAACGGTGGGTCGGGGGAGTTCACCGAGACCGGGATCGGTTCGGGGAGATCGGAGGCCTCCGTTGACGATTGTCCGCCTTGGTCCAGTTGACGGTTCTGTCTCAGCTTGGCGTCGAAGCGACTCTGGTTCGCGTTGGCGCGCTCGCGGTGGAACTCGCACAGGTTGTGCAGGTCCCCGTTGCGCTTCATGCTTCTAGGGTTGGTGCAGCGACTGCCGCTGTATTTGCACAGCAGTTCGTCCTGAGGACTGGAAACCGGGGTGACGACGAAATCCACGGGGACGTTCACGTATCCGCCTGACGGGTGCAGCACAAGTCGGTGTCCGCCACTGTCCGTGCGGTGCTGCTCGGGTGTCGACGAGTCGTTCATCTCTTTTGGTGGTCGAAAGTGTACGCGGGGTTGCACAGCGAGTGAGCGTCGTCGTCGCTTCTGATGGGCGGAATTGAAAGTGAGGGACGAGAGCAACGTTGGCGCTCGATCTCGCTGCCATTCAAGGATTAAGGAGGCCTCTCATCGAGCCACCGCCTTGATGCAGATTCACGCGGACGTCGTGTGGCATGACACTTGTCGTTGGAGCTGCAATCTGATAAAACACGGTTTTCCCAGGTGCTCCATCGCGTGGAGAGGAAGTCGATGCATTGTCATGATGGACTGCGTCTCGGTGGGGCTTCGTTTCGAAGCGGTGCTTGGGGTCGCTGGGATCCCACGTACAACTTCGCCGTAGCGTGTGCAATCAGAGCCACAGGTGAATAATGTGAGCGCGCGTAGGCGTTGCAAAGGATAATTTGCCGTCTGTGTACCCCCACGAATGGTAGATGGAGGGATGGAAACCGTATTCATCGCCTCTACAAAATACACATGATGCAAATATCGACCACCGAAAGATGCCACTTCTTGGACCGAAAAAACGCATCGTGAATACATGAACTTGCCTCCATTTCAACGCCAACAATGCAAAATAGGGTTCGTATAGTGCTACGGACCTTCGTAGGGCTATCCCCCAAGTCGAGCATACTTTGCTATGCTATTTCAACCACCTGTGCTATGGGTATACCTAGCAAGGATTAGTGCCAAGCTGGAGTGACTTGCGTCGTCGCGGCCGCCGAGCGGCGTTGCTTGGCTTCCGCGCATTGCTGCAGATACTTGGGGTCCTCTCGGAAGGCGAAAACTCGGGGGTCGACGCTCTCGACACGGGAGCGAAGCTCCAACCAATTGTTGCGAGCTAGTTCCGCTTCATTGGGTGCGGGTGTTGACCCCTGAGCGGCTTCACCATTGCCTGGCTCGTCCGCGTTTTTAGCATCCAACGGATCAGCCGCAGCAGTGTCTTTGGCGTCATCTGGTTGTTGCTCGGTGGGGTCGAGCGGGACTTTGGTGGCTGGCGGTTCCACTGCGGCGGCTTCAAAGGCAGCGGAGGCAGGTGTAATCTTGGCGCCGAAAACTGAGGCGAGAAGTTGCACCGACATTGGTAGATGAGTTGGCTGGTGTCGTAGTCGGTGAAGTGGGTGGTGAATTCAATTATGTCTATTAGGCCAGCACGACCGTTTAAGCGAGTGTCAAACGAGTCTTGGTCTGTCGAGGTTATCGGCCTACATGTATCGAACATCCACGTCGCTGTCACTAGCGTGACCAGATTGAATGACCTAAACATGACTCCTTGACTGCATTAAAATGCAGCGCGTGAAGTTAGGCGCTCTTTCACGTTTTTTTTTGTAGTCTTCAGCTGTCGGATTCACAAAGAATGCTTAGTAAGCTCAACTTTCTTCTCTTTCAGTGCAACAAATTCTCCCCAGATACCGTTAACGTTTTTTTTCTTTCTTAACTGATCATCGAAGGCAGAACAAATGCTCTCCATTAAGTATGAATGAAGAGCTCCTGCACAAGGAGGAGTGTATACCGCCTGAGGTGAGCAACGGTACCTTCGTAGCAGCAAGAAAGGGTGAAATCGAGCTCATCCAGTGTTTGCGTAATGTTACCCGCAATACGTTCGAGAATAATAACGAAGCGATTGTCGTTGCAGCTGGTAGAAACGTACAGCTCGTGATTTTTTTTTAAGGTGCTCGCATTTATTTCAAATGTTCGTAATGTTGCTATCACACACGCTACCAGAGGCGAAATCACCAAGGCGGAAATGTCTCCACCGTGACGTAGGCAATTGTCGCCAGTTTCTTGTATACTCCTACTTTTACACCGGGCTCCAGTGCAGGCACGCAAAAAGTCTCAATTTTAGAGCGCATATTTTGCATACCTGAACAATCTGAACACCTCATACAACTCAGCTAGACGGGTGGCTTCTGTAGTAGAGGGCTCTTGTTCTGGTACTCGTACCGTAGAATCTCGGGGAAGCAGTTATCGACGTCAACGTCGGCCTCGAATATGGGTAGATCCGATTAATGCTGCGGTGGATAAGTCGAAGAAACTCGTCCACCGGATTCCATCTTGTGCATTTGACCTTTCCAAACACACAAGTAGATAAGACTGAACATCTAGTTTCTATATCCTATCTATAGAGAAACTCGATAGATGTGAACACGAGTGCACCGTGAGCTCGAACGGCATTATCCGCGGAAAATGAAATGAAAAATAAGAGGGTGCATGTCATGATCAAGTAAAAACGAGTGGGTTGAACTAAACCTTGACTGCTTTTTGGTAGCACGAAACTTTACAACATAGGTGTCTTGAGGTCAATCTCTCAAGATTCATCGATTGTCAGTATTTCTCGATCAAAACGTGCGACTCAGGCTTCGAAAGTACAGCGATTTGGATGTAGAATAAAACTATCTGATGAATAACCCGGACAATTTCGGTTTATCGTACGGTCCGCGTGAGCCAACACGTCCGTATTATTGACATACTAAGTAGTTCCTTGTGCAGACCCATATGCATGTCCAGTCTTATCTAGTAGTAATACAGTGACAGTTTCAAACAGTGCTCTCTCGGAGTGTGACTGGTAAAAGTGAAGGCAAACTTTCCATTTACGCAGCTCTGCTTTAGCTCCTACTACTGTACTAGATCCGATTAGGGTAGTAGGACAGTGGAAGTAACAACTAAACCGATTAAAAACAAAGACAAAACAGTAAGTAACGAACAACTCGAGAGATCTCTATTATTCCGCAAAAAAAATCACATGAGTATGACGCAGATGACTCTGCGGTACGCGGTTTCACTACTGAGGAAGATGACGAGTCTGATGAGGAACGCGGCCGCTCAAAACTTTTCTCCCTGGAGCAAATCGACCGCCTTAAAGGCAAGGCTAGCGAGTTGGGCCATGATTCAAGATTGAGAAAGGTATGGCAAAGTTCTCACCGGAACAGCAACAAACCTGGCAAGACTTCGTCAACGTGCTCATCGAGGAAAACAAGCGTGCTAAAAGGCCGCGCATAACGCGAAGTGGTTCAAAAAACATACCCTCTAACAGTACTGCCGTGAATAGTGTGGAAACCTGAACAAGCAACATCCTCCTTGCCATAGCTCCTCAGAAGTCGCTGGCTCGGTCCACCCCGCGTCACGGTGGAGATCTCGGCCTGGGTGGAATCCGTGCTCACAGCGAGCGCATCGTTTGCGAATAGGAAAGACGTCGCGGCAATCGTCAAAACTTGAGAGAGACGCGTGGGGTTCGCTCGTTGTTGGGCTTGGAGACTTGAGCACAGGAGAGCAAATTTCAAAGTGAGGAGAATCGGGTAGGTGCTTCCTCGGGACACCAACGTACATACTGTACGTTAATACAAAAACGGGGGTGGTTGTGTCCTTGTACGTGGATCAAAAGCCTGGGACAGTTTACAGAGAGCGGCAACGTACTAAGGGCAGAGATATCCCGGAGGTTAGCCCAAGCGTCCCCAAATTTTCAGGAGTTACCGCCTGTAACATCTCCCTGGCGCCTTTATCATCCGGTAATTCCTTAGCCTTCAGAAAATAGAGACCCTTACGCACCTGTAAGTGGTCTTCGTGTGCGCTTAGGGTATTTAATACCTACATCACGCTGAGAGGCCGTTATTCTCTAGGATACAGTATTCGGGTCCGTGGCCATCAACTAGAGACTACTGTACACCTATAATAAATCAAGTAAATCAAAAAGCACCACAAGCGAAACTGTAAGTTTACTGGACATTGTACAGTTATAATTTATTGTAGATTGTAACGTAAACTAGGACAGAGTGGCAGGGCCAGCAACTGTATTTTGGTTAACACGTACGATACTTCTGTAGCGTGTCTCAACACAAAACGCGAGAGAGCTGGCTCAAAATCTCGCTTGAAAGGTCTGGAATATCCAATCCAAGTAGTATTGTGACCGACATCGTCTCGTGAGCGTTTGTAGAGCGCTGTTCAAGCAAGAAGCTACCAGCTGAGCGTTCAAACCGTGAGAACGAAAATGAAAGTGTAGTATTCTGCTATCACGTGAGTGTCATTCCAGTTGGTCTGGACCCGAAATTACTGATTATGTTTGGGTGTGTGACCTCAATATTTTTTCAGTTCTTACGTATTGTACATTATCGTACATCTCGTGGTAAAAACAACCGACGTAGAGATTTTACGCTTTCTAACACCTTTTGAAGCTAATCGGTAGTCGTCAATGATGACTACCGAATACGTACGTACTACATGTAGTACAAGGTTTTGCCGTTTGGAAGAATATGAACCAGTGATCATTGATTACTTGAGAACTTGTTGGAATGCGGTGTTACGTGAGGAATCGCTCCAATAGCCCTCTTCAGCAAACGCTTGGAACCTGAAACCTGAAACTTTTTAGTGACATTTTCCAGGTTCCAGGGAAAATACCTTGTGCGTACCACTTTTTTTTTAACTGAAGCCTCAACCCTTTCGCGAGCCACCTTTGTTAAATATACTATACAAATCTAAGTCAGTCAATTGTTAAAGGTCGCAAAAGTCGCCCTTTAACGAAATCACGGTACTGCGTACGCATTTACATCTTGACAGTTTTATTGAGCATATTACATGATCAATCTCCAACTGCAAACCCACCGCCTTCTACATGTAGGACAAATCATCAATGGTGCATGGCGTATTCATCATGTGAATGAATACAAAAGCATGTGATGCTCACGCTTATCATGCGTAAGCATAATGTGAATACGCCATGCCACATTGATGATTTGTCCTTGGTAAAAGGCCGAAAATGCGCCCCTTTTAGCGGGGGATATTCGTGCGTTGTTTAAGGGCGAAAAGTGCGCTCTTTCGTCGCGAAAGGGTTAAAAGTAAAGTTCAAAGATTACCCCATTGTAGTGATACCCGGAACTTGTCAGATCGAATCTTTCGCCCTACACAAGATCACTACAATATGAATTAGAGGTTGTAGCCCGCCCCGAAGCAACTCAGAGGTGGGCACGGTCAGCAACTCAATAGCTCGGACACGGGAGTGAGCAGTTGTTCGCAGGCACGGGTCGGAGATTTGTGCGCAGCGACGCACGCCCGAAGTTGGGCTTTGACTGCAGCTCGACCAGTAGCTTGGGCTTTGACAGGAGGAGTGGTGCGGGCACAGGCAGCACAGGGCACGTCGGCACTGTGGGCAGCAATTGTATGGGACCGCTTTGGCCTACCAAACTGAATATTCAGAATGGTTGGTTTTCAAGTTTGTGGTTCCAGGTGAACTTCCCTGAACAGCTCTGGAAAAACCTTTTCTTGGAACTTTTCTTTCAGGTTTCAGGTTCCAAGAGGTCATTATCTCGAAAACTCCAAATGGTTTTCAAAACATCATTTTGTTTGACGTAGCCTCAAATATTAGGTCAACGACTAGGCGTACGCACTGGAGCCACCATCATTGCTGGCATTAAAAAGAATGAAAACCGTACATCGTCTTCTACGTTTCAGAGTTCTTCAGGGGGAGTACGACTTTGTCCTCCTATTGGTGCTGATTTCGTAGTACCAATACTTATTTTCGATAAAACAAGGAACGCAGAAGCTGAAATTCTAACGCTAACCAGCGAATACTATGCGTGGTGATATCTATAGTGGGTGCGCAGAGCTATCTACCTCACCGCCAGCGTTCAAAGGCGTAGGTAGACTGATACTTTAGGGAACGGACGAAGCTGGTCGCGCACCGGACAAATCTCTCACTTACCATGACATTGTAATGGACTAATCCGATCGTGTATATGCCAAGGCCATTGAAGTTGTTGCCGTCGCCACTGTTAAGGTTGGGAGAGGTAGCCGATAGCGTAGACGGCAGCAGCGTCACTGCTACAGCTTGAATCTCACGCCAGGGCATTCCGTACCCGTATTAATGTTGGCGTGTGCATGCATGTATTGACGGGTGCGAGAGACCACAGTCGGACACATGCTCAAGTTAAACGGAGACTTGGGAACTCGTGCACCTATTGAAATCGCGGGGTTTTCTGTTTGATCGTATACTTGGAACAATTAGTTGTTCCTCGCAGCTTGGAAAATAAAGTACGTAAGAAGAATGAAACCCAACCGATTAGTAATGAGTTTGCACGCGCCAACACAAACAAACAATCCTACATACAAAATGCATCGAGATGATGAACGTTCTGGTGTTAGTAAAGAGCACCGGGAAGCGCTGAGGATACAAATTGCTCGGGATACGACTATCCCAACCACGTTCAAGCTTGGTCGACAATGGGATCAGGTTTCACAACCGTAGTACATATACAACTTCAACACTGGTCACAAACTCACCTATGTCAACGCTACCAGCTTACTACGACTCACCACGAGCCCATTGTTTCGCCTTACAGCTGCAATGCCTACACTCGAGACTTCCACTTTCCATTTTGCCCGCCTGCCCTCAAGAAGAAGATGAAGTTCCTGATCTCCACTGCCGTCGCAGCCGCCGCTCTCCTGACCGCCGACGCCGCCGACTTGTCGGACTGCGTGGCCATCAACTTCACGCAGCGCACCACCGACTTCACGTCGCTCAACGCCGTGCTGGACTTGGCGGTGAGCAGCAACCTGCTGTCGAGCTTCATCGACGACCCGCTAGTCATCGAAGAGACGAACGTCGCGGCCGAGTCTTTCTCGCTTCTTGGCATGGACTTCACCTTCACCACTGACATCAAGGACCTCAACATCACAGGCATCACGACGGTGGTGCCCCGCCACATCAACGTAACCTCGCACGACACGCTTCAGCTCGGCGCTGACTTCTCCGGCAACCTGCAGGTCTCGGCCACCATCGAGGTGGAGGTCACGCAGCTCAACCACAAATGGTACCAGATCTGCTGGACCGACATCCTGCACCCCGCGACTTGCGCCCCGGCCGTGATCGACGTGGACGTCACGCTGGGACTTGACCTGCTCACGCTCGGACTCAACGGCACCTTCGACATGCTCGGCTGTGCTGCCGGAGTGGCCACCTCCGAGTGCACGAACGTCACGGTGAGCAATATCCTGACATACGCGTTGACGAACCAGTTCGATCTGCTGGTGTCGCGGTTGCTCACTCGGTTCGTGGACGCGTCGATCCAAGACATCGCGGTCGGATTCGACTCGATCACGGCGCTGGACTTCGCCTTCAAAGACGAGAGCGTGCTCATCTCGCAGCTCACGAGCGCTCTGCTCGACTTCTCAGCCGACGAGATCAACAAGAAGGGCACGACGTACAAGATCGTCATCGAGGTGGTGGACAAGGTGGCCGCCGCCGTCCTCAACAAAGTGATCAAGGACAAACTCAAGCCCGAATTCGGCGCCACGTGCCTTGGAACGCGCTAAACTTTGGTAAACTGTCGTGTGTCGGATACTTCTGCTAAACTTACGGTTCTAGGCTAGGTAGGATGCAGTCCTAGCGATAATGAAATTCGTGTTCAGTCCGACTTGCTTGGTGCTGAGTGGTATCGTTGGATATCTGTGCAGATCCTGTAGGATATCCTACCTCCCACTCGCTTATCGGAGACCGTCGATATGGGCGCCGAGTTGGACGATGAGGAGCGAGTGCCGCTGCTAGCAAGCGTAGCGGTGGTGTGTCGGGAGGTTCCGCGGGTTGCTCTGGAGCAGCGAGTGATGAGGAGGATCGAGGCATTCCTGGACGGCTCGACGAAGTATCCGTTCATGTTTTCGTGTGGCATGTCGCTTGGGTTGGTGAAGCGTGCATTTGCTAGAATGGGCTGGGATCGAGATCGTGTCGTGAAAGGAATTTATCAAGCTGCGAGTGAAGGGAAGCTGGACGTCGTCAAGTGGCTTTGCGCGATGGGTGAGGTAGAAGGCCACACCCGGACCATCGATCTCGTTAGGGAAGCTGGTCCGTGGTACATGAGGCTACAATGGAATGGGTCTGATCCTCGGGCTGGCTACCTGCCGTTGAGTGTAGCAGCGTCAGGAGGCCATCTTTCTGCAGTGCAATGGCTCACGGGAGTCGGCGCTCTTGTTGATCAACAAGACGAAGAGGGCCAGCAGCATTGCATCAGGCTGCGTATAACGGGCACGTGCTCGTAGTGGAGTGGCTTGTGGGTAAAGGAGCATCTACGACTATCAAAGATGAACGAGGTCGCACTCCGCAACACGAGGCTTCACGAACAGGATCTGTCACCGTCGTCGAATATCTTTCAACTAAAACCTCCAAGACACTCGAAGAAGATGCTAAAGGTCGAACGCCACTGCATTTGGCGGCTGAAGGTGGCTATCTCCCCGTTGCCCGGTGCCTAGCTCAACACTATTGCGTTGTCACTTCAATAGATCATGGCGGACGCACCGCTCTACATTGTGCTGCCAATGCAAAGGAGGAGAATCTTGAACTGGTAAAGTTTCTCTGGAAAATGGTTGCCAGCCATTTGACAACGACAACTGGGACGCACAGCTCTGTATGGCGCTCTCATCAAAAGGCATCGTGAGGTTATCTCGTACTTCTTGAAGGAATGCCTCTCAGAGAAGGAGCCACCCCAGTCGACTTATCGCAATCTCTTCTTGTAGCTGCAAGGGCAGACTGGGTTGGCCTCATGAAGTACCTTCAGAAAGACCTTGGAGTAGATCTGTACTACGTCAACGCTCACGGGCGAACGGCTCTTCACGAGGCTTCCGCTGGTGGGGCGACCAACTCGATTGAGTCACTCTTGCAAGGGTGTGAGAACGTCGATGTCGTGGATTCGTTTGGAATAACACCAATGATGGAGGCATGTAAGAATGGTAAATTCAGCGCGGTCCACCGGCTGTTGAGGGCTGGAGCAAGTTTAGGTGGCGTGGATCTTGCTGATCAAACTGCACTTCACTACGCAGCCAAGAACGGCAACGAACGCGTCGTAAAGATGTTATTAGATCACCAGGCAGACACAAACCATCGCGATGCACGTGGATGGAGACCAATCCATTGTGCGGCTGCAGCAGGTAGCGCAGAAGTTGTAAAAACGCTAGTTATCAATGGTGCCAGTGTAGACGCTGACAAAGTCACCGGGAGGTACCCCGCGCAGGTTGCAGTCGAGTTCGGTTATTTTGACATATTTCGATACCTGAAGACGCTCCAGGCAGTTGGCGTCCAGCAAAGGCTTGCAGACACCACAGTGGATATTCTGGAAGTTGCACTCGATCCAGACGACGACTACAATACAGAAGGGATATGGCTCGACTCGAGGGTTGAGATGAAGAAACCAATTGGGTCTACTAATTTCTTGGAAGAGCTCAGTCGATGGTCGCGCCTGAATCATCCTCACGTCGTGAAGTTGTACGGTATATGCCGAGGAAACGCTACATTTCATACTGGACCATCGTTTGTCTACGAGCAGCCTACTGAAGGACCGCTTCTTGAGTATCTTGAAATGACCGGAAATATAACCAACTTCGTCGAGGTATGGAGCAAGCTGTATCAAGCAGCACTTGGTCTCCGGTACGTACATGACAGAAATGTCATTCACGGGAATATTTCCTGTTACAGCATCGTTATAGCAGCCAATGGGGTCGCCAAAATTCGAGATTTGGGAAGTGAAAACGTCTCGAAGCCACATCATCTCGCATATACATCGCCAGAAATGCTCGCAGGCTTGCCACCTTCATTCGAAACAGATGTGTACGCTTTTGGTATAACTATTGTTGAGGCATTGAAAGACACACCGAGTATATTGGGGATCCATGGTCTTGAACTCCAAGATGCTATTTTATCAGGAAAATTGCCGCCGGAACCAGAAGCCATGACTACTAACCAGTGGACGCTGGTCCAGCGTATGTGCTGCTACGACCCCCGCATGCGCTTGTCACTCGCTGATGTCGTTCGCGAACTTGAAGTCATATTACACGAATACGACATGAATCAGGAGATGTCGTGGAAGACGCTTTTGGATATTACGCTTGCCGATACCGTCGTTAGTCGAGATTCCCTATCGATTGTATCGAGTACTCTCGACAAAATTGGCGAGATTATAAAAGCATCAGACCCGATGCATGGAAATTTGCATGACCGTCTAGTGAACGTCGTCGTCGATCTGAAAACTCTGAATGGCTCACCAACCGAGCGCTCCCTTCAGCAACTCAGCCAAATCATTATGTACTTTCACAGGCGAATTCAAAGTGCAAATATTGGTTACACTCAGGAGTGGCTTCTAGCATCAAGCCGTCAGATCGCAGATGATGTTTTCATACTAAACAAAGCCCTGGATTCGTTCATGGATGGCATGAACATTTCACGCTCGACAGAGCTGCATAGGTGGGAAGACAAGTGGCGCATTTGGCAGACACAACAGCAGAAGGAAATACTAAACGTATTGCAGGAAGTGCCAGATGTGCTGACAGATCTCGACGAGACAAAAAACTTCAATGAATCTCTATCATACTTAAGCTGCGAGCTGAGTAGGTATCCAACAACCTACACGAAAGATAAATCGGTTGATTTTTCCAGCGTGGCTTCTTGCATTAGTTCTCTAGCTAATTCAAAGACTAACTGGTTTATACCAGCATATGAAGTTGGCTTCGATCGGTTTAATGAGTTCAGTCGGGGTGCCTTCGGTAAAGCGTTCCACGGCATATGGAAGCGATCACGAGTCGTGGTGAAAATGGTGAGGCTGATAAACGAGGAGGAGCACGCAGCGTTTCTAAATGAGATTGAAATCTGGAGCAGGCTATATCATCCACACGTGGTGCAGCTGTTTGGCGCTTGCCATATTGGGCAACCATTTTTTGTGTGCGAGTATGCTGGTGGCGGGCAGTTGGATGATTATTTGCACGACCATCCTGGTGAAGTTTGGTCAATGTTGTATGAGGCAGTTTTGGGTTTACGGTATCTCCACGTGAAACATGTGATTCACGGTGATCTCAAGTGCAATAACATTTTGATCGGCAGTGATGGGCATGCCAAGTTGACTGATTTCGGACTGAGTACTTTAAGCACCGTTGGGCCTGAAAGTTCTGAGACGGAAGGCAGCGACGCCTCGAAAGTTGGAGCCATTCGATGGAAAGCCCCTGAAGTTCTGCGTGGTGAGAAGGCGACATTTGCATCGGATGTCTACTCGTTTGCGATGTACATATTGGAAGCGGTGAGCGGAAAATACCCGTGGGGAATGACACTGGATCCTGTGGCGAAGTATTTCGTATTGCAACAAAAGCGAATTCCTCAACGTCCAGAGCAGTGCAGCGAAGAAGTATATGCGCTGGTGCAGCACATGAGTCGCTTCGACCCGACTGACGGCTCTGCTGGCCTCCCGGGCCATGCGGCTCCACATTACCGTTCCCGACGTCACGGATCGGCGCAGGGTTGTGATGAACGAAGTAATCGACAGATTGAAGACATTTTGTTGAGTCTGAGGATCTGGTATCCGTGTGAGGTGCCTTCAGATTGCTTTGCTCTAAGCGATTTCTCGTTGACACGCGTTGAAAGGTTTATCCAAAGTTGCAAGGGTTATGCGATAATATTACAACTTCGAAATTGTTGAACGAGGTATTTGGTAATCGAGAATCGAAAACAGGTCATCATGATCCATACCATACTGAAAGGACCCCAATCACGAGCTTTACGTTGTCGCTAAGAGGCTCTGTAGGCTGCTCAAGTTCGCTGACACTGAGGGATGCCAGTGATTGACTCACCGACAACTGTGAGTTGATACCACTAACTTCTGTTGATCCTTGTTTTCTGTCACCGTGACCGACAGGTCGTTGTAGCTGCAGGTACCGTTCGTGAAACTGCGTTGCTGTGGAATCTTGCCCATTGCTGTTGGCGATAACTGCTGTTCCATTCTGACGTTTGTTAGCGGAATGGCTCACTGGAAATGACTCCAAATCTTGTTCTTCGTGGTGGACGGAGCATGTTCCTTTGAAGAGTCCTCTAGCCTTCGCCATCACCAATGGTGATTGACCATACTTCATCAGCAGTCACTGAGCCATTCGTGACCTCGGCATGTATAGATTAAAGATCACACAAGTTTTACTAATCGCGAATCAGTTAGGTTTGGATAGCCGGGCGGTAGTACGCTTTCCTTTATCAATTGGTCTTGCGCACGTTTCGCGATCTCACGACAAGACCTTGTAAGAAAATATTCTATCGACGTATACCGGCAGATATCTACATATGCAATTTGAAGACTAGATCGCGGCACTATCTGCCGCGCCAGTCGTCGCTTATCCTTTTGCCGCGACCAAACCCCGATTGCTCCATTGTCAAGCGCAGAGTTGGCGTTGAAACAACTCAGTTAGCGAGTTATGCAGGAACTTAATGCGCAACATTGCACTTCAACAATCCTTACATGTGTTATGGACCGATTGCGGATCGTGCACCAACGTGTACTTTGTGGAGGTTAATGTCTTCTCCTCGAGGTCAGTCACGCTAAAGAAGAACAAGTGACGATCGCCATTGAACCAAATGTGAACTCGACCAACCTCTTCAGCTAAATCGGAGATCTGGACGTAACCGTGCAGTCCTAGTCCGAATAGCTTTGTTGTAGAAGTCGAAGTAGTCCAGGACGATCTTGGTGTCCCTGATGTTCTGCCCGACCAGCTTCTTTGCGACGTCATCAGGCATCAATTTATTACCAGACCAGATTTTGAATTGCAGATTGAGGAAGCGGCCAGTGAAAGTCTCCATGTCTTTGGCTTTGGTCAACGTGGCCTGATGATTCGCATCACTAACCATTTTGGTCAGTTCGACGTCGTCGAAACGAGCCCACAACCTGGAGAAAGCCAGCACCTCGTCGTCAAGCTTGGTCACGTAAGACGCCCAAAATGCTACCGTCAGGACTTTTAAAAAGCTGAGTTCCTTCCTCTTTGAGCTTCAGAAGGTCAAAAATATCGTCTGTAGTTTTTTCTTTGGCCATCCATTCTTTGAACAAAGAATCTCTCAATCTATTGGCAACCGTTTTTGAATTTTGAACTTTCATTGCAGGAATTATCATTTTCACGAGAGCAGCATCGTTGTGGGAGTTTTTCAGTCGTAACAGTAGTAACTCGTACGGGTCTGTCTCCAGAAGCCTTACGTAGAAAATCCAAGCTTTTAAGATCGGGTCTTGCAACACTTTGTCGTCTTGTTTGTTCAGCTCCAGAAGCTTAAACACATCGTCGGTTGTTTTCCCTTCACTCAACCAATGCTTTCTCTGAACCACCTCAATTTTTTTTGGCAATATTCATCGTGCTCTTGACGTCCCTGGCCCCAGCTATCATCTTCGCGAGACTTACGTCGTCGTAGCGAGCTTTAAGCGCCAAAAACACCGTCTCATCCGGATTTTTTTACTCCCAGCTTAGCTACGTAGGAGATCCAAGAGTTCACTGCCGCGCTCTCGAACAGCTTGTTTCCTTTCTCGTCAAGTTTCAGCAATGCATAAAACGTCATTTGCCGTTCTTTCACCAGCCAACCACTTCGCAAGCTGGGCATCCTCCAATTTTCCCGCGATTGTCCCAGTTTTTTGGGAGTTCTTAGTTGCAACAAGCATGTTGGCCAAACCTTCGCCACCATAGCGAGCCGACAACATGGTTACCATTGCCATTTCACCAACGCCAGGGTTCTTTTTGTTCGCCTTCATCACGGCTGTAGCCCACTTTTCAAATTGCGCGCTGTCGAAAACGTTTGGCCCGGCCTGCGTAACCTTGAACTGATTGAAAAGGGCGTCCGCAGTCTTTCCATCGTTGGTTTTGAGTTTGGCAAGTAGTGACTTCGCTTTTGCACTGATCTTGGCCATCACTGATTTTGCTAGCCCTGCTAGTGTAGCAGATTCAAACGCTCTGTCTTCGGAGTTTTCACCAGTTATCAGTATATCGAGTACTCTCGACAAAATTGACGAGACTATAAAAGCATCGTATGAGGTGAGGTCAAAAATCTTCCGTATACCGTACACGTATGTTGCTGATTCGCAAATCTTGGGCGATACATTTCCTGTAATCCACAGTAAGCCTTGAGGATACATGTAAAATAATATTAGAACTCCAATAGAATAATAATATTGCATCGCCCCAGATTTGCGGAACAGCAACATACGCGTACAGTACATGTATTGTGCGTTTTCTCCATACTCATGCTCTACAGAATTGTAGGTTCATGGCCCACACTAATTAGTGCCTTCAAAATGGGTCAAGATAATTGTATACTATAATACAAACGCTCTCATTACATTTCGGGAAGATTTACCCACACTAGTGACGGGGGAGCAACCAACCAGTCGCAAAAGCGAGGCCCATAGTCGACCAAGACAAGATGGCTGTTATTGCATGTACATATACTGTAGTGACGTAGAGAGGGTCGGGACGTACGTACGTCGGACAAAACAGGGAATCTTTACGACCAAGGGCTGAGAATGGTGTGGGTTTTAATCGATTATTTAATAGTATAACACTAGTAAATCCGGATCAGGGTGTCTGTTTGCAAGACATTCAGACTGCGCGATTACAGTTTCATATCCGAATCACCAAGTCACCGTTCATATAGCACACAGACCAGTTTTTATTCATCGAGGCTAGTCTGCTCATTCGTCTTTCCGATCAACACAGTAGCTCATTAATTCGGTCCCATTAGACGCATACCTTCGCCTCCCGTCGCGTTGTTGCCTCGGTATCGAGCGACACGGTACGACGGATTGAACGCCCAGGAAAGCGCATTCAGCAGGCCTTGCGAGTAGAAGCACAGTTCCGACAAATACAGCAAGAAACTGGCGGTAACCCAGTCTGCGCCAAAGGCTTGCAACCAACCGAAGAATGTCGGGAGGAAGAGGGCTGCAACTGTTGCTACACAGCTCGATAGCAGCTGACCACTGCTACGTCGGGCACGTTCAGCCTGAGGCGGCAGTGACTGGCCAGCAAAACCCGTGTACGCAAGGTACACCGCCGTACCGGCAAACGTAAGTGTCAGCGTCGCTGGCAAGTAAAACAGGAAGACACGCGCCCATCCTGGGCTGTGGCCAACGAAGCACGCCCGGCAAGGGCCAGCTCCATCCGGGAGAAAGCCGATGACACCCGTGAGCAGCGAGAACCCACCCGTGAACGCTGCAGAACACCAAATCACGACGTGGTACACCAGTTTGTACTCGACAGTGCTTGACTGAGTCCATCGGACCGCACGAATCAGCTCCAACCCAACAGCCGCGCTGAACAACAAAATAGCGGTCCCAAAAAACTGCTGCGTGCTCTTCAGCAGCGCGCAGAAGAAAACATGCGTCTGGTGGGCCCTCCACACACCAGCGATCCAGAGTGTCAAGTTGTAGCCAAGCGTGCACACCGAAAGCCAGAAGAAAAGAGAAAACGAGCGGAAGCCGCGCAGGATCGGGTACTGCACGAACGATGACACGATGAATCCGGAGCCGACCAGCGAGAGACCCGACAGGAACAGAACCAGCACCGCGTGGGTATCCATGTCGTACATGTTGAAGCTGTTCTCGAAGAACGGCGACGCCTGCTTGGACGGCAGCGCGTCCGTGTCGTCGCTGCTCACCGTCTCCTCAATGTCCTCCACGCCACACAGCGTCGAGTTCGCGGGGCACGCAAAGCCCATCTGCTTCTTCTCGACGTCGTACAGCGAGTAGAACTTCTTCATGAACACGTCGCCCAGCACCCACATCTCCTGGCCGCTGGGCTGCACCAGCACGATGCACGTCAGTCCCACACACAGGGTGTAGTCCGAGCCTTCCAGCACGTAGTAGTGCTGGCCTCCAACGCCAATCCGCAGCGGCGGGAAGTCCTCGGGCGCGCAGAGGAAGCACTGGAAGCCGTACTGCACGAAGCCGCAGTAGCAGCCCTGGTTCTGAGCGAAGGTGGCCACCTCGTAGAGGAAGTTGAGGTACAGCGTGCCTGGGATTCCGATCAGCGACGTGCCCGAGTCCACGAAGGCCACGCAGCCGTCCGCGCAGGCGTTGCGGTGCTTGCCCACGTTGACGCTGTGCAGGTGGATGCGCCAGAAGGTCCACTGGCCGAACTGCGGCAGCACGTCCGTCATCTGCCAGGTGGCGTGCAGCGCGTCCATGAAGTCCTGGTCGTAGCCGCCCAGGTGCAGCTCCGAGCCGTTGCTGTTGGGGTCCGGGCTCAGGTAGAAGGCGAAGACCGAGTCCAGCTCCGGGTACTGCTCCAGCAGCGCGAAGAAGAGCGGCGGGTGCGAGAAGGTGGAGAGCCCGTCGAAGGCCAGGCCCAGCAGGCCGTCCGCCTTCATGCGGGCCATGGACTCCTCCTCGGCGTGCACGATGCCGACGGTCGTGTGCCTCACGTCGAACTGCGCCACGCGCACCACGTCCTGGCCGAAGTGGCCGCTCACTTTGCCGCTGCCGTACTGCACGGCGAAGGCCGGGCGCGTGGCCGACTCGTGGAACGTGCTGGACTGCGAGTGGTTGAAGCGCTCCAGCCCCGCGCAGGCCTCGCAGCGCCGCCCGGGCACCCACAGGTCGCTCGAGCCCGTGTCGAAGCACACCAGCACCTCCTGCGGCGGCGAGCCCACGGCGATGGGCCCGAAGAACTGGAACTCCATGAAGTTCTCCAGCGGCACGTGGCCCTCGGCCGCCAGCTGCTGCGCGTCGTGCAGCGCCGTCGCTGCGTCTGCGCCGCTCTGCAGCGCGCTGAGGCTGCTGAACACGCCGCGCACGTCCAGCGTCTGCGGCCGCGAGGCCGGCGCCTGCGAGTGGAACTGGAGCAGCTGCTGCGCGCTGCGGCGGCGCTCGGTGGCGCGCAGAGGCACACGCAGCGGCGCGGCGAGGCTGCACGCCGGCAGGAGCAGCAGCAGCGCGAGGAGAGAGGCGAGCGCCCTCCGCGCGCAGGTGGCCGCCATGCTTGACGACGTGAGCGCTGGGCGGCAAATTGCGGAATGGCAACTTGGAGAAGGAAGAGACCTGATACTGGCCGCTGCCATTGGCTGAAATGCGTTTGCGCCAATGAGAGGAGGCCAGGGGAGGGGGAACGAGGCACGAACGTTCGCTGTCGCAAAAGATCGCGTTCGACTTTTTGCCAACTGTTGCTGGAGGAGCGCAATTTGACCTGCAACGCCGGCCAATCTCGCGGTGTGTTTGGCTTGTTGTTGGTCTTGGTGTTGAGTGGAAGTGAGAGTAATGCACAGTGTGAACGGATAGAATGGTGAGAGGCTGGGATAGAGATTGGAGCGTGGGTGCGCTTTTTTTCTTAGTTTTGCGAGCGATTTGCAGATGCAAACCCATGGGACTCAACCACGCATTGGCGATAACTTACTTATCACTGGTTTACGTTGTCACTAGGCTTAGTGCATGGATCTGGGGACCCGAGACTACATTGTCGCCGTCGCTGCTAACAGACCTTTATAAATACTACAATACTTAGTAATATATAAGCGCGTAAAACCCGAACGAAAACAAATTGCAGCATGTGCTTTCCCAACCAATGGCAACAGTTCTCGCCAGCGGTGACGACACGCAACACGAACGAGGTTCTTAGTCTGGGTCAGCATGAAGGACATTTAGTTCTTCCGCGACCGAGTTGATTCTAGGTCTCTCCTCTCTACCAACACGTATGCCTCTGCGCTACAATTTGCAGGACGTTGAGGAAGTTTACCATTCAAAACGTGATACTTCACGGCTACATCTGGTAACGTCCACTCAGTTTATCGCTACTGTCACTTTCAGCCAGGGTATTGTTACACTTCAGGTACCCATGCACAAAGCCCTCCGCGTGCGAATACCGCAGGCCTAACGCTGCTTCATAAAACGTGTGCCAAACTTTGTGTCGCAAATATCTGTTCAATTGGCCGTTGCCAGCATATTCACACACACACACAAAAAAATTTCGATTGACGTGGCATGCACCGTACAATAGCACCACATGGGGGTGATAGAGTCTGCGCTAGATCTCAATCTCATATAAGGAACCCAACTTGATCCTCCTCAGTTCGCATCACGATTTTCTTCATCACTACTTTCGATTGTTTCCATGTACCGTGGAAAATATCGCCAAACGATCCCCGATCGAACATACCGGAACTGTCGAAGCGGATATCGTATACGGGGATGGATTGGCAAGGTATCGGTTATCGACTTCTCATACGTTAGCTCACCAGCCTCGGGTGTACGGTAGCTCGTTGGTAGCTTGCCGAGCTCAAAACGAAGGTACGCCAACACTTCTGCTCGTTTCTTGTCGCCGTCCACGTCTCCCAGAGAGAGGGCAACTTTTCATGCTCTTCCAGCATTTCACGCCGCTGCTGTTGTGGACGAATTTCCCACTGGTCACGCCACTGATGAATTAACGATGATTGAGACAATCCTGCTACATCCACGAAAGTATTGATGTTGCGACGCACCGAGTAAGCATCTCCAGCTTCCTGACGGCTCGATGCCAAACGAGCAACTTGGATTGATCCAATGCCTTGTGCTGACTCCAGGCAAGAGCTGAAGAAGAGTTGGATAGTACCGTATTATTGAACATATTTCGCAGTTAGCGAACTCTGTCGAGTCTTTAGCTGACCAAACACGTCTTTTAACCGATCGTACACATCTCGATTTATGGCATCTAGAATCATTGAACCATCGCACATGTCTTGAAGTTGTGCGAGGAGGCTCGATATTGTTGCCACTGTTGATGGTGTTTCCACCTTAGCACCTTCAAGACTAACCCACACGCGAGCAACTCCCATCAAGTTTAGCCAGACCCAAGTCACTCTGCACAGGCATTTTTGAAGTGGAGGTGAACACTTCAAGCCTACGAACCACGTCCAGTGCTGAAAGTCGGTAATGCGGGTTGAAACAGCACTTTCGCACAACCCGTCGGTAAATAGTCTCGCTGCACTTGACAGGCCGCATTGGAATGGTGCGGATATTTAAGACGTGATGTCGCACAGCGCTATCGGGCATATCACCCCATGGCCATTTACAGCTTGTGCCTTCGAGGGTGCACATCCCCAACTCATAGACGTCTGGCTCAAATGTTGTCTCCCCCCTCCCCGCAATACTTCAGGAATCTCCCATTTGATCGCTCCATTACGTGAATGCTTATTTGTTGGTCCCTGCTCAATTGTTTCCAGATATTACTCGGCTTAGCCCAAAGTTCATAAAGTTCGCAAGACCATCGCGTCCGACAAGGATGTTAAATCTCCATGAACAATTCCCCTCTGATCCAGATATTGCAAACCTAATACCGCCTAATACAGCTTATCCCAAACCGGTTTGGGATGGTCACGCAGATAACAGTGTAGTTGATCACTCGTTGCGTTCTCGCTGGTGATGCCTCCACGGTTGGAACGAAGTACGAATTCAATCCGCATATCATCAGCCTAGATGAAATAAACTACGATTCTTCGCTGGGAACAACCAGGATCGACGCGCCAGTCGACATCATCAAGAGAAGAATGAGTTTTAATTAAAAGGTTGCCAAAGCTTAATTAAAATCATCTGCATGCGTTAGAATTTTACGGGAGAATAACGACGCTTGCGAACGCGGAGGCCGCCGATCGCATCTGGAATATATGCCTCATACTAACAATGCGACACACTTTGGGAGATGAGGCAGCGTTGGACCTCCAATATTTGCACGACCGCAGCATCGTTCACGCTGAGGTTTGCTGTAGCTCGATCATAATTGCTATAGGTGGGGCTGCAAAAGTGCGAAATTGTCATACCGAGAGCGTGGGTCTGGATCGCTTGAAATGGACAGCTCCCGAATTACGTTCGGGATTCTCTGTCTCCTTTGAGTCTGACGTGTACGCATTTGGTAGCACTATCGTGGACGCTTTTGAAAATGAATAGTGCTTGTGTGGGATTTAACGGGAGTGGCTCTATATGACGCGATTCGGCCTGGAATGATTCCGACTCGGAATTTCCGAGTAGACCAGCTCGGATATCAGTAGGTCAATGGCAGTTCGCCAAAGAAATGTGCTCGTACAGACCCAGGAGCCGGCCTTCAATGACTGAGCAGACTGGTGATGGTGAAACACGAGTGATGCAACTCTATCTTCCATGTCATCGCTTGTTACTTCGCTATCTTGGAATAATAGCTATGATGTTTTCGTTGGCATGTCGTCGGTGGTAAAATAATGCACGGAATTGAAGCGAAGTGTCAACTGCGATACACACCATGAACCGCGATGTGTATAACCGGTTGAATGACGTATTGGCATCGCTAGCTGGTCAGCTCAACACACTAGCAGGAGACGTAATTCATCGAGACAGCATCATTTTGCCAGATTTGTACTTTTGTATATTCTTTTCCGCGCTCTCTCCAACGAGTTTTTTTTTGTTCCACTCGTAGCCTAGCTGACGCCAACCTTGCCCGACAGACCGTTCTTCTTTACGCGGCTGGCGGCGGTCATGCCGATGTATTTAATGTAGCAATACTCAGCGGAGTGGATATCAGTTGCTACGATAACCGAGAGTGGACACCTCATTACTCAATTGCTGCAGGGCACCAAGCTACCACTGAGGTACTTTTACGCCAACACGCAAACGAGAGCAACACTATTCCCAGCAAGACCGCGCTGGTTCTAGCAGAGGAACGTGGTCACGCCGATGTGATTGACGCTCTACAAAGACGAAAAATGATCGGTCGATATGACAAGCACTGAATAGTTGGACCACATGAGGATGACACAGTATATACCGTGTCTCAACTTCGTTTTGGAACGCAGCCTGCTCTTCCTCTGTCCGCAAATTCGCAGTCTACCACCACATCTGCATGTCTCCATAGGTCATAATACACCTTGCCAAACCCACCTCGACTAAAAGCGTCGACCTCATCGAATGTTACCTCGTACTCGGGAATATATGGTTCGCTGCTTGAACTAATAAGGGGAGGAGGTAGTACGCACGATGCGCACATAGCATTTTCCATCATGTTTGACGAACAATATGTACTTAGCGAACTGCTCACCCAGCTCCGGGAATGAGGATTGAGTCTGTAAATGCTGCGCAATGAAGAGAATATTCAATGAACTACCCAATTTCATGCGTGAACTAGCGCTTCCTCCACGCTCTAAAAGTTGCGTAAGCCCATCAAGCTGCCCGTGACGACTCGCTTCAATAACGAGCGCCATGACTAAAACGTCTGCTCCATTCACAGTAGTCGACGAGTCGAGAAAAAGAGCCAAACACATTACCACCCCACCTGCCGCGGCCTCGAGAAGTGCCGTCCGTTCAAACTCATCCACATAATCAATGTCCACTCCGAATTCCCCGCTCACCACCTCCAAAATGTCAACACGATCCGCATTTGCAGCATCATCAGAGCTTTGCGCAAGTCCGTCTGCGATGGTCTCTCGTCTCCCCGAGAACTCAACCACCTCGAATTTCTACTCCACAATGGCGTAGTGCAGTGCGGTGTTACACCACTTGTCCACGTCGAAAGGTAGGATTCCATGGCCAACTAGAGTCTGCACCAACGCGACATTTGGCTCAGCGACACAAATTCCCCAGTGAAGTGCAGTGCTGTTGTTCTCGTACTTCCAAGCCGCTGGAAAGGCTTTATCCTCACACAGCCACCCACTTGCCCCTTATTGATAGCGGTTTTGAGCCCCTAGGCTGCCTCTTCCGGGTCCCACCCGACCGATCCACCACCAACTGGGCGAATCTCAACGATTCCCCCCATGCCCCACAAAATGAAAAGCTTGGGGGGTGGGGGGGGGGGGGGCATTGTGCTCGTTGAGACTTTGCAGCTCAAGCAATAAGAGATGATTCACAGCATCAACACGAAGGAGCCCGGCTCGGAGATTGACCGATCGCATGGCAGGGCGTGGGGCGACCGTGGGGCTGAGCAATCCAAGAGAAGGCTTGTGCGTCGTGCTCATCAGCAGTCTCACTACGGACGCATGGGAGATGTACGCGCAATGGGCAGAAAAGTTATGGTGACACTCCCGTCGGACACGAGCAGTCTCTCGGGGGAGTATCGGTGTTACATGCAACTCAAAGCGAGCAGTACCCGCACGCTCTTCTCGACGGCTCCGGCGTCGCGTGTTGTGGACAACCGATTCCGCTGAAGTGGCCGTGACGACAATGGTCGAGACGCTGCTGAATCCTGGCCCCAACTTCCCTCGCATCCACGCTCTGACTCCAGGTCAAGCCATCTGCGATTTGCACGACCTCTGGGTCGGCGTCCGGCTCGCCATCCCTGTCGTGTCGACCAGCAGCGTCTTCGCAGTTTTTCTCCTTTAAAATTTCATTAGCAATCATACAAAATTGAGGACCCAAAGACCCTCAATTCGCAAATCAGTTGCAATGTGTGAAGCCACAGCAACTCTAGTAAGTACAGTACGACATCGTTTTGGAAGAATCTCGGAACCCGAAGCATTAAAACTTCAACTGTCACAGAGGGACCAGAAGCAACCAGAAGCAAACAGGAGCAAGCGAACGAAGCAGGTAAGCGACGAGAGCGCTAGCAACGTGCAGAGCCACCACGACTCACAAGAATGTTGTGATTAGAAAGAAAGATGGCGCGAAATGTGTGGTTCCAGCTAGTGGATGAAGAAGCTCGCGGCGCGTACGCGGGTACCAGGGCAACATCAGTGTCATCTGGCGGTGTCACTGATATTGCTTATCTCCGCAAGGCAGTCTGGAACTCTGCCAAGATCGTTCTACCCACACATGCAGTTGCAGCCAACATGCGAGTTTTCGCCAAGAGCAGTGTATGACGACGAGAATGGGCAGCCTTTGGAGGAGGATTCTCCAATTGGTTTGCTCGGTGCAGCGACAAGAGAGGCGCTCATCGTGGTTGTGAACACACCGACTGCGCTGGAATTGACTGCTCGAGTCAGCTACCCCCCTTTTCTGAAAAAAAGCGATTGAGATTGCCAACGTTATGTTGACGCACTACAGATATTTTGAATTGGAGCTGGGCGCAGACGATACGACAAGAAGGAATCTTCGTGATGTTCAAGTGCAGTTTCAGCGACCCGAGCAAGGATTTCTCCGTGGCTGGACAGAACGAAGCGCGAGTGCGAAAGTCATCTTTGTGAATGAAGTACTGCATCGCATGGAAGCGATTGATCAAGCAGACAACGAGCACGAATACCAGTGTATTGTTTTCGTGGTGGCGGCAACGATCTTTCATGAGTGTGCTCACTTGGCATTGCGATGGAAAAACATCTTGGACAGTCCATCCAAATTCTCATACGAAGTTGGTGACTTCGTGGAAAAGAAGCTGCTCGAAGGCACCTGTCGACTGAAAATTCAGCAAAGTACCCGAGCCTTGTCAAAGAAGTCCAAGAGGAGCCGTGGCATATGGACGAAGGAGATGCCCATTTTGGATGTGGTGATTGATGACAAAGGACTGAGCGTTATTCGAGCAGATCACTTGAACAAGTTCTTCACCCCTGGAAAGCTTTGTGACAAAACACTTTCCGCTAGAGCGTACGATGTATCGAAGAACGATAGGGGCTACAGCTTATCTAGACGCTGATCGCAAAAGACGTCGGACACCGCCAGAGGATCCCAACATTATGATGCCTCCGCTTTGCGGTAACTCCAAGAATCGACTAGCACCAAGGAAATTATCCGCCTAACGACGATTCCCATGCCATTGTTCAGTCTTGGCCCTCAATCTTGAAGGTTCTGCCCTTATCATGTGGAGGAGTCTCTGGACAACATCGTCAAAAGCGGAGTAGCCCAAGGCTGCGCTACTCGTTGGAAGAGCCGGAATGCGTTATGTGCTGTCTGCGTTGGAGTGGATCGGCTGGGAGATCGCCACAATCGCCACTTGCCAAAAAGAAGTTTACAAGCCAGAGATCGTCAAAGCAAGTGGGGACGTTCGATTGTGTAGTGTTGCGTCGTCTACATCAAGGACCTGGTGGAAATCCGCCGCGGAAAAGATAGCAGCGGTCACCAACTTGACTAAGAAAAAAAAACTGTTGTTCGTTCTTGCGGAAGTATCTCTTTTTACACCACCCGTGATTACACTATTGTTGAAGCCTGCATTTACAGCCGTGGCGCTATCTGTTACAGCAGTCGTGTTTTCGTTATCGGATGAAAACATTGGGTGAACTTGATATCTTTTTCAGCTTAGCTTTGCCGGGAAAAGTATCGCCGCAGGTCGTTCAGAGCGTCAACGAGTTCCTGTGCCGTTAACCTCTCACTCGGGTTTGGCCGGCATGTCCCTTCAACGAGAGCAAAAGCCTCCTCGCTAAAATTTTCAGGACGCTTCGGAAGCTTGTGTTTCGCGACGACAAAATACCTCACTAGATCATCATCTACTATTGTTTTTCCCCATGGCATGTCCCCACTGACGGCTTCGAGGATGCACATTACGACCGAGTAGACATCCGACGCGAGCGTTGGCACCCCCCCAACCAACACCTCAGGGGCCTTCCATCGAACGGCACCTATCGCCGCCTGTCCGTCACTAACGCGCGCGGTGCCAACCGTTGAGCTGAGCCCAAAATCCGTCAGCTTCGCATGGCCGTCGCTACCAATGAGAATGTTGTTGCATTTGAGATCCCCGTGCACTATTCCACGGGAATGTAGATACTGCAGTCCTAGCGCTGCTTCGTGAAGTTTCGCCCACATTTCGTCCAGGTGGTCGCGTGAATAGACGTTGAGCTGGCCACCTCCAGCATACTCGGACACGAAAAACGCCTTCCCGACGTGGCTCGCGCCGAACAACTGGATGATGTTCGGGTGATGCAGTTTGGACCAGACTTCAACTTCATTTCTGAACGTCTCTGAGCATACCTCTGTTGCATCGCTACTAAAATCTGCTCCACCTGAGGAGTCAAAGTAGCCGTTATTGGGGTGAAAGGGCTCCACTACTTTAACCGCTACTTCAGCGCCCAACCACGTTCCACGGTAGACTGTACCAAACGAACCCCTGACAAACGCACTGCCAACATGGACTTCGTACGCAGGGATGAACCATTTCGGAACCTTGGGCGCTGAGACGGAAGACTCGGGCAGGATCAGCGATTCACGACTCTGTAGCTCCATGGGTTCTGTACCAGCAATCGCCACACCACGGGTGTTGGTGTCTGGTAAATAGCTAGACGGGTGTCTACTGAATTCGAATCGCAAATATGCCAGAACTTCCTCTCTCTCCTCAGCACTACTAATGTCACCTAAAAGCTCGGGCAAATTTTCCAGCTTCGTGAGCATCTCTTGCTGCTGTTGTTTCAGGCGATATAGCCACAAAGCTTGCCATTTGTGCACTGCGCCTGATCGACTCAACCCCACCACATCCATGAATATATCCAAATCTCCGTGAACAGAAAATGTGATGTCAGCTCGTTGTCGACTCGCGGCATGGCGAGAAGCTTGAGCCGAATCTAGCGCACTCGTGCGTTTGAGTCTTCGATGCACTAGAAGGAGCAGTTGACCAAATCGTCGGACAACTTCTCTTTTTGGTTTATCGTATCGAGATTGAAGCTGCTGAAACACATCATCCAGGCGGTCACACACGTCTCGGTCCATAAGGTCGACCCCAGATAAGCCACCGCACATCCTGCTCATTTCTGCTAGGATACCTTCAATTGTTAACCGAGAAACATGAATATCACCAAGACTCCTCCACGAGAGAGGAACAGCGTCCAGCCCTCTCAGTTCAATATCAACGCATGGTTGAGGTGTGTACTTGTGCAGTACAATTTCTAGTTCTCGAACCACATCAGAGATGGAGATCCGGTCAGAAGGTCTATACCGGCACATCTGCCCCACCAATTCGTACACATCCTCATCACAATTTTCAGGGCGGCGCGGAATTTTCTTCTCCTGCACAACATGATGTTGGACGGCTCCGTCATAGTCAATGGAGGACCACGGACACTTCTCACTCACCGCCTCAAGAATGCACATTCCAAAGGAATAAATATCCGATTTAAACGTTGTTTTCTGTCCTTGCAGCACTTCGGGGGCTCTCCACCGGATCGCACCAAGTTTGG
The DNA here is from genome assembly GCF_018691715.1 of Phytophthora cinnamomi. Lineage (NCBI taxonomy): Eukaryota > Oomycota > Peronosporomycetes > Peronosporales > Peronosporaceae > Phytophthora > Phytophthora cinnamomi. Next base: position 37,418 of record NW_027150941.1, read on the forward strand.
GCTTGTCACCACGTTCAAGTTCCACCACAAGCATACTTGAAGTATTCGACTCCAACGTGCTGAACCCGAAATCCGACAACTTCGCACTGCCGTCACTTCCTACTAGAATATTGTTGCACTTGAGATCACCATGCACGACGTACCTGTCATGGAGATACTGGAGACCCAGAGCAGCTTCATACAGCTTATTCCAAACTTCTTCCGGGTGCTCCCGCAGGTAATATCTTAGTTGACCGCCCGCCGCGTACTCGCAAACGAAGAATGGCTGGTCAATGTGGCAGGCTCCAAACAGCTGCACGATATGAGGGTGGCGCAGTTTGTGCCAGATCTTGACTTCGTTCAGAAATGTCTCTAGGTCCTTTTCGCTTCGAATGCATACTCGTCTTAATACAACGGGGGCTTGTCTCCAGCTACCGTGGTAAACTTTAGCGAAGCCCCCACGGCCAAACGCTTTAGAGCTGGACAACTTGATGTCTTTCTGATTAATAAACCAAGTCTTTTCTGTGAACGGTGTGGAAGAAATCTTAGTATATGGGATAACGAAGTCAGCGATGTTGCTTGACGCGCTCCGTGACAAATATGCCGTTAAGTCATGACTCAAGACGCTACATGCGCTCGCCTTTGACTCGTACTTGATTTCATCTGTTGCATTGTCTTCCCACGTCTTACCAAGGCAAAGGTCAAGCTCATTCCCTAGAGTACACCCTCCGCTCCTTTTCACAAACCAATCAACAACATCCGAGATCGAGATTCGGTCACAAGGGTTAAACTGGCACATTTGCTTCACCAGCGCGTATACGTCATCACCACAGTTTGCAGGGCGGTGCGGAAAATGGCCGCACTGGACTGACTGCGACGGACATTCCCCGGTCACTGCTTCAAGGATACACATTCCAAAATCGTAAATATCGACTCAACCGTCGCTCTCTCCCCTTGTAGCACCTCGGGAGCTGTCCACATGACACCACTAAGCATCAGTTTACCGAGTTCTGCTTCAGGTGACGTAGTCCTATCCGAGAACACCAATTCCAGCGTACTAAAGCCGAAATCCGACAACTTCGCGCTTCCATCACTTTCAACAAGAATGTTGTCGCACTTAAGATCACCGTGCACGACGTGCCTGTCATGAAGATATTGGAGACCCAAAGCAATTTCATAAAGCTTGTTCCATACTTCTCCTGGGCGCACACGCAAGTAATCGCGTAGCTTTCCTCCTCCAACGTACTCGCAGACAAAAAATGGCCGATTTACGTGGCAGGCTCCGAACAACTGCACAATATGAGGGTGGCGCAACTTGTGCCAGATCTTGACGTTGGCTTTGAAGATCTCATGATCCTTCCTTCTCATTTTTTCTGTAAGTTTAAGTTTAGTTACGAGAACTCGTGCTCTTTTTCAAGTGCCGAGGTGTTTCGAAGCACTGATATCTTCGCAGTACGCCTCGTAGTTCTCGAACTCGATGTCATATTCGGGTACAAACCAGGAATCAACCTTTGTTGACCTGAGATAGGAAATGGCGGAATGTGCACCCGTATACTCGCTTGTGTTAATACTGCTATTCCGTTGATCCTCACCAAGTTGGGCTTTCGAGTGCAGATCGTGTTCAAATTGCATATACGCCACTGCTTCGTCACGTTCATAGTCATTCTCGAAGCCGTTCAAAAATTCCGGCACATTTGCCAATGCTTCAGTCACTTCCTGCTGACGCTGCTGTCGTCGAAGCTCCCACAAATCGCGCCATTTGTGGACGTTGGCTTCTGGAGTAATCCTGCACGAGCCATAAAAGAATCGACTTCTCCATGAACTGAAAACATGTCTTCACCTGCATGCCGACTCGCCGAGAAGCTCGCAGAGCTTGTGTTATTGGCCATCTTCAGTTTTCTGTGAAAGTAGTTCAAAATGTCATTGTATCGATGCACAGTTCTGATCGTCAGGGTATCGCTACCAGCTGAAAGCTGTTTAAACACATCTACGAGCCGTTCGTACAGATCTCGGTGCATCCGATCGGTTGCAGTTGCACTACAACACATCTTGTCGATAGCTGCGAGAGTGTTTGATATTGCCAAGCTGTCAACACGCCTTGATCCCACAGCGCACATCACGTTGAGGTCACTCCAACGTGTAGGAGTAGGATCAGGGCATGTGTTTGGCGTAGTATTTTTGTTACTTCGATCGTGTATGAGTAACCCCAGCTCACGAACAACCATCGAGGCTGAAGGACGATTGCTAGGTTTGTAACAGCACATTTGTTTGATGAGCTCCCACTGCTTTGCTGTCACAGAAGCTGGCTTCTCCGGGAGGTTTCCAGAAATTATGGCATCGCGAAATTTCCACACTTGAGAGCCCCACAAGTTTCTTGGAAATCGAAAACTTTGTGCAATCGTCATTCCAAAGGCGTATATATCGCCTTTGAAAGAAGGAGGCGAGCCCAAAAGCAGCTCTGGAGCTGACCACGGAAGGAAGTCATCATTACCAGTGACACTGCCGCCGATGTTTCGCAACTTTGCCACTTCGTTTGCAGTGACCATGACGCTATCACAGTTCAGGTTACCATGGACGATGTTGCGATCATGCAAGTACTGTAGACCCAGGGCTACTTCGTGTAGTTTAGTCCAGAGTGACTCGTTCGTGATCGTATCCTTCTTGATGTCGAGATAATCGAGCAGAGATCCAGACGCGGTGCGTTCATAAAAGAAAAGGGGTCTTCATCGTCTTCAACGTGGCAGGCGCCATAGAGCCTTACGACATGTGGGTGGTTCAATCTTGACAACAGGGCCAGTTTATCTAAAACATCTTCACGCTTTACCATCTTAACCTCCACGGTCGAACCAAGCCAGACGCCGCCCACGCCATCCCGCAAGGAAGATTCGAGCATGATATCCGCCGAGTCAATAAGATAGTCCGTGTAATCTGCAATATCTACACCTCCCCCAAGATGTGACGAGGCTTTCTGTTCTTCGGCATTAATTCCATCGCTCTCATCTTCACTTCGTGTAACTTTGCAGGCCACTTTATTTGCTGCTCGTTTGTCCCATGCGATGAGCTGCTCGATTACACCAGTGTGTCCAGCAATTCTGGCGTTAAGCAGAGGCGTCCACCCATTGTTGTCACTGCAGTTCACGTCTGCTCCATAGGTGAGCAGCAAAGCTACAATATCCTTGTGACCGCCCTCTGCGGCAGCATGTAACGCAGTTCGCCCAGCCTCGTTCTTCTCGGCCAGACACGCTCCATGATCCACGAGCCACTTGACACCTGGCAGATGCCCCCTTCTCGCTGCCGCGTACAGCGGTGTCACCCCCAATATTCGCTCTGTGAGTTCACCAAACCGTTGATTCGAGCCGCCTCCAGCTCCTTCTCCACCGTGGTGCACAACCACTGCCGGACGTCGAGCTTCCCCTCAGCGGCCGCTTGGACGACCCCCTCGACAAAGTCCTTTCGACTCCAATCTCTTCGCGTGCTGGCATGCTTCGCCTCCTCTAGAGAGCTAAAGCAGGCCTCCCATGGCGGCATTCCTGACGACGCATCCTGTTCCGACTCCTTCGGTGTCAACCCTCCTCCCTTTTCGCTCTCAGTCGTGTCGATCGCAGCCTGTTGTGCTTCCGCAGCTAGGAGCTTGGCGTACAGACCCACTGATGGCGATAACAGGTTGTCCTCCGCTAGCCCAAAGCCCGGGGGAAGACCTCCGTAAGACATCCCGGCCACCTCCTTCGCCCCGTTATACGGCGGCGGCCATTCTCCCTGCCATCCAGGCGGCCGCGTCGGCAAGTCAAGCATTGCGATCGAAGCTTCCCCTTCGACGTTGGAGACTTTCTTCCGATGGTTTCGAGTGCGAGCGTTTCTTGACAAACACACAGTGGCGTGGGTGCGCTTCTCCCGAGAAAATCAGCAATGTTGATAGCCAGCTTTGCCTTCTGAACACCAAACCTTTGTTCTGCGATTTACAGCCTGCGATTTTGCACAATAGTAGCCTAATTGGTGGGGAAGGCGTCAATGGCGCCGTAGAAGTCCCAGAAGTCGTCGCCGAGGAGCTCGAGGTTGTCGTCCTCCAGCCAGCTAGCCTGTTGGCAGATCAGGCTGTCCTCCACGACGTAGTCGATGTGGTCTTTGTGGCGCACGGGCAGGTGTCCGCACCCCGGCCGATGGGTGTCCTTCGGCGAGGTGCACTTGACGGGCTGTCCAGCAGTCGCCTTGGTTTGTGCCTTACCGTTAGCAGAGGCACGCTGCAGTTCTCCGAGCCGGGTGACGCTGTCTTGGCAAACGAGGTGGTTCTGCACCACGTAGTCGCGGTGATTGCCGTGCTGAATTGACAGGTGTCCGCAGGAACGGTTGTGCCTTGAGTAGTCGAGCAAAGATGACGCCGGAGTCGACAGGCAGACCTTCTCAGTCGCGGGTTTAGCTTGACCAACAGGACCGGAGGCGCTGTCATTGCCGACGATGCTGGAACGTAAAGGAGCATTGACCTGTTCGATGCCAACAGCAGCAGCTTGGGTTACTTGGTCATTCGGGACTGTGGAGTTGGCGATTGCAGTAGTAGAACTGGGCAGCAGGTTACTCGGAGCTAGCGTTGATCCGTTTTCGACTGGAGAAATGAAGGCCAGGCTGGGTTCTAGCAGAGTTTGAGCTACCGAAGCAGTCCCGGGCAGAGATGAGCTCATCTGAAGACCATTGTTGGCTGTCACTCCGCCTGCCATGCCGAGGTTAGAGGCTGAGCTTTCTTTCGCCATTGGAGCAGCTGCTGCTGGGAACGTCGACAGGAGCTGATCCAGCATGTCCGATCCACTCGAGACCTTCGGTCCTGTGGAGGCAGCGGCATCGTCGGGTGGAGGAGGTCTCAGCTCGAGATGAGCCGGGCAGCAGCTCGTCCCGATCGAAGTCGACGGACAGTGCGGCGGGAACGCGTCCAGCGTCAACGGGCGTGACAGGTCCAGCGTCTCCTGCGAGAGCAAGAACGCGTCCAGCGAGGACAGCGCGGCAAAGCACGCGGGCGGCGAGTGGATGTGGTTCTCGGCGCACTTGAGCTCGTACCGCATGGGTCTCGCCGGGGTGTCCACGCACGCTGCAGTTGCCGGCACTTTGCGTCGAGTGGACGTGCACGTGCTGGTGATCGGCGCCGGGACCTTCCCGGGCACGGTCGCAGGCAGCAGCACGTCAGCAGTGACCGCAGCAGCTCCGCTGCTACTGCTGGCAAACGGCGCCGCGACGTCGCTGGAGCAGTCGCAGCTCTCGTCACCAGAATCCGCCGCTCTCGTGGGCGTCGGCGGCGTCGGGCAGGGCGAGAGCCTGCGCTTCTTGGTCCTGGCCTTCCCTGCAGCGTCCGCCTGGTCTTCGTGCAGCCGCTGGTGCTTGTGCAGGTCGAACTTGCGCGCGAAGCTGCGGTCGCAGCCCGGGAAGGCGCAGGCGAAGGGCTTCCGCCCACTGCGGAGAACAGAAACACCGTCAGCTACACTGTCTACTCAGCTAGTAGTGCTAGTGCTATTCACTCACGTGTGCGTCCGCTCGTGGCTGAGCAGGTCGGAGCGGCGCGCGAAGCACTTGCCGCAGTCCTGGTACTTGCAGCGGTAGGGCTTCTCGCCCGTGTGCACGCGGTAGTGCACCTCCATGTCGGCCTTGCGCAGGAAGCGCTTGCCGCAGAACTTGCACGCGAACTTCTTGTCGCCGTTGTGGATGTTCACGTGCCGCTTGAGGTTGCCCTTGAGCTGGAACTCGCGCCCGCAGCCCGGGAACGTGCAGCGGAAGAGCTTCTTCTTGCCACCGGCGGCGTTGGGGGCTGCGCTGGCGGCTGGCAGCGGCTGGAGCCCCTCGAACTTCATGTCGGAATCGGCTGGCAACGGCTGAGTAGCAGCTACTGCCACTGGTGCTAACATGGACGCATTGGTGGCGGAGCTGAGACCGTCGAGGGTCAGGGCCTCCACTTTGGCGCTGAGGGCGAGCGGGGGCATCTCCATGCACTGCAACGCTCGAGTGGCCGGTGCTTGAGCCCCTGCTCCACTTCCTCTCTCCTCTCTATTGTCGAATGAGCCAAAGCGCTGGATACGCGGACGTGTCTGCAGTCGAGCGAGGCGACGTCAAAGAAAGAGCCCCGGCACGGGATTGGCGCGCGGCGCCGCCGTCGGACAAGTGCTGCAGAGACCTGTGTGTTTTACATAGATCAGGCTCGCCACGCGCTGCATGCAAGAGCGCCGCAAAGTGGACGCGTGCTGCTCTTGAGCTCAAGGACCGGCCGTTCTGGATGTTTGGACTGCACGGCTCGCGGCTTGTCGTTTTCCAGGGAGCGGTTGGCTGTAGGGGGGTTATCGACGACCCGGAGCATTAGCACGTTTTGGTGGTGCAGACCCTATTGCTAGTACTTCGAAGTAGTATTTTACGACTAGGTAGGTAAGCTTATATACATGTGCGGCTCAACCGGTTGGGTGGCTTCGTGCATGTGTATTGAGTGTTCTTGCTTCTCCTCCATTGCCGACACGCGAGCAAGGTTATTGACTGCTAGGAGATGAAAGTCACAGCAGCACAATTGAATCTGGGATGCTCGTGTTTTATGTTGTTTTTTCGGTGTGAAATAGATTGCGACCGTCCCGTAATAATCCGCCGTCGGAAAATGTCTTGTACTGTAACCTCATCCGGCTCATTGCCCTCCCCAAAACGTTGTCAGAGTAGCCGTCTACGGAACGTAGAGGTATGGCTGAGCTCAGCAAGACGTGAATGTGGAAGTGCCAAGACCACGCGAGAACCTACGATAAATCACAAGTTCTGTCCAAAATCGGCTACAGACGTGATTGCAGATATTAACACGAGCTATGAAAAAAAATAAATAAAAAGACTCTTGCAGCGAATGTAGCTTGCAGTGGCAGGATATCGCAGAGCAGCTTCTAGGAATCCTGAACAACAGCAAGTGGGCGCGAAATGGCACACATACATACGTATACTGTAGCTTTGTGACAATAACAAAACCTTTGTTGTGGACATTTGTCCGACGATGGAAACAAATCTCAACGACCAACTATGATGACAAGCCGGAAACGATCCGAGAATGTATGGACGTGACGTTTGTTCTTATATTTTCCGCATACTGTAGACCGGCATGTACGGTGGCATTCCCACCTGCAACTGCATACGCCCAGACTTCGGGTACGACTCATTTTACGCTTCCGTTTAATCAGTATGACATGCCACTGATGAAAACCGGATCTGATATCAGCATCAGTGCGCGTGTCGAGTTGATTGGAAGACTTTGCTTTGATTCCTGTAGCCTCGTTGGCGAAGCGGTGGAAACTCAGCTAGAATCTTCAGTTGTGGGAACGACCAGAATTGCTGCAATAATTAAAATTTGCATGTTCTGATGAGCGGGGAACGCGTGTTCTGTTAAATGACCTGAGATCTTTAGCGAGCCTCCGTTTGAGACCGCGTTGGTGACGGCCAGTTGCTGGTTGCCGTGTGTATTCAACGTGACCGTCGTGCAAGGGCTCAACACCGGGAGAATCTTCCCGAGCAGAATTTCGCGTCGGCTTCAAACTTCAATTGCCGGACACGAACTGTCGATTTCCGGTGCCTTAGGATTCCTAAGGTAGAAGGACGAAGATACAGTACAGTAAACAGTGCAACGGGTACGTCTAGTGGTCACTAAAGGCGATTCCCATGTCACTCTTTCAAATGCTGCACTTCCTACACGCATGCATTCATAGAGGTCCCCATCACAGCATTTTCGTATCCAAGTTGCTCCAAGCTTCTACAAACTTCCACGGGCACAGCTCTTCCGCACTCACACTCCAAGCATGCGCGCCAACGCGCCGCCGAGCGGCGCGCGCGCGGACGCCGCGCCGCAATTCAACCTGCAGGAGCAGCTCGCGTGGGCCGAGAAGGTGCGCGTCGCGTAGCCGTCTCTCTCTGCTCTCTATCCACCCCCTCCGCTCGCTCTAACGCCGCCCACAGGCGCCCAGGAACGCGCTGCAGCAGTGCCTCAACTCCCACGTCATCGGCGCGTACCTGGACAGCCGCGCGGCCAGGAAGCAAGCGTGCGTGGCTATATACCCCTATCCTGCCGCTCGCAGCCTTTAATTTGGGCGTTTGCGCGTGCTGTGGACCCATTTCTGCAGCGCGGAGGCCGGAACGGGCAAGGAGAACTGCCTGGAGACCATCCAGAGGGGCAGAGACGCGCTGCACAAGTTCCAGGCGCTGCGGGCCAGGTCCAACGCGTCCACGAAGCTCCAGGTGGTCCCCACGCCGCGTATTGCGCTGGGGGCGATCCCTGTGATCAACGCGGCGCCTGTGGAGCAGCCGAGAGAGTTCAGAGACAGTGGCAGAGCTGCAGGGACGTCGCACGCCTCGTCGGGAGTGCGGTATCAGTCGACAGCAGCAGCTAATGAGGTGGTGGACCTGACGCAGCCAGCAACGCCGCCGTCAGGAGCTGCTCGAGGGTTTACAGGCTATCAGAGCGGAGAGGCGGGGACGCAGCCACGAGCTGTCGTGCAGCAGACGTTTACAGGGATCGAGGATGACGCAGACAGCTTGTTCGACGACGTGGACGTCGACGCACTGGTCGCCAACCACCAGCGGGCGAAGCAGCAGACTTCAGCTCAGCAGCAGCCTCGTCGTCCTGCGCCGCAGATGTCGCCGCTGTCGGACCAGAGCTTCGTGTCGCCTCCGTCGACGCAGACGAGTGTGGCACAGGAAACGGCTAATGCTGCCGTGGCAGATGAGCTGCGGCAGTCGATTAAACGGACACGGGAGATTCTGCGCAAAGTTCGTGAGGAATGTGATGATGCATCCCTTGAAGGAGACGTGCCGGACTTCATGCAGAAACGGAGATGGGAGCTGGAACAGGAGCTGGAGGAGCTGAGCAGGAAATACAGGGAATGCAAGGGCACAGCAAAGGCTTCTCCTCACAGCCGAAATGTGTCCCCTGCTCAAGCCCCACCTCGTCCTGTGCTCACGACGCAATCGTACCATAACGGGAACGAATCATCAAATCAGAACCCGACTTGCTCGTGTGGAATGACAACTGCGGAAGCCCGAGTGCAGCATGGCCCGAACGCTAACCGACTTTATTATCGGTGCAGTACGTGCGGGTTTCATTCTTGGGTGGACGGCGAAACGGGGAATGGAGGAGATCGATATTCAAGCGGAACTCAACAGACTCGTCAGCTCGTCGTGGAGCAACCATGCGTCTCCAGCGACCCGAGTGTAAATGCAAAAATGCAGCGAGCCAAGCGAGTGCTTCGCGACGTTTTTGGTCACAACGCTTTTCGCCCCAATCAGGAACGGACAGTCATGGAGGCTTTCAGTAGTCGGGATGTTTTTGTGTTGATGCCTACAGGAGGTGGCAAAAGTCTTTGTTACCAATTGCCTGCCTGTATTGATGATGGTGTGACCATCGTCATCTCTCCATTGGTGTCGCTCATACAAGATCAAGTACAACAGCTCGAAGCCCTTGATGTGGGTGTTACAAATTTAAAGGGCGACCAAGACTATGATACCGTGCAGAAACCAATTATTTCGGAGCTTTACTCGAACCGGATACGAATCAAAATGCTATACGTGACTCCCGAGAAAATCGCTTCCAGTGGTATGCTCAACAATTTATTTGAGTCGCTAGAAAAGCGTGGGCTTTTGGCTCGCTTCGTGATCGATGAGGCACACTGCATTAGTCAATGGGGACACGACTTCCGAAAAGATTACTTGAATCTGGGCTCGCTGCGATCAAAATTCCCATCGGTGTGTGGATTCTTTGCGGCATTTCGTGTACTTTCGAAACATGTAATACTAAGTGGTTTGGCTTTTGTACATGCAGGTCCCAATTATGGCGCTAACCGCTACAGCAAATACCCAAACGGAGGCGGATATTGTCAAGAATTTGAAGCTAAAGAACCCGTTCATTACTCGTTCCAGCTTCAATCGGTGCGTTATCTCCTGTCACTTTTACTTTGGTAGAGAGAAAAGATTTAACCTTGATACATGCGTGCAACTGCCAGGCCAAATCTCACCTACGATGTTCGCAAGAAGACGTCCAAGTTCATGACTGAGATCGCAGATTATGTTCGGAAGCACATCGATGATTCAGGAATCATCTACTGGTGCGTCCACTGATGCATGCCAATCGCGCGTAGAAATTTCTGTGACTAACCAACTTATGGATGCCAATAGTTTGTCGAAAAAAGATTGCGAGCAAACCGCGGAAAAGTTGATCAAAGCGCTTGGGTTTGAACACACCCGGAAAGCAAGCCAAATTTCGTTTTACCATGCTGGATTAGAACCAGAGGATCGTGCCTATCGTCACCACGAGTGGAGCAAAGGCAAAATCAAGCTGATATGTGCCACTGTGGCGTTTGGAATGGGAATCAACAAACCAGACGTCCGCTACGTAATTCATCACACGCTTCCTCAATCCGTTACGCACTACTATCAGGTCCGTGCGCTTACCAGTATCGTTCCAATGAGTGTATGGGTTTTGAGTTTATTTTTTATGGCTGTAATATTATAGGAAGCTGGCCGAGCGGGAAGAGACGGCGAAGTGGCGAACTGCATCCTTTACTACTCTTTTTTGGATTTGGTATGCCCACAGCCCGTACTTACTGCTATCAGGAATTGAGTGGATACTAACTCTTCGTGTGCATTAGACTCGACGGCGCAAGTTAATCACGAAGGATCGCGATAATATGCAGCATCGCAACGTACACCTGCAGAACCTTCGACGAATGACCGAATTCTGTGAGAACCAAGTCGAATGTCGCCGAACATCGCTTCTCGAGTATTTTGGCGAGCATTTTTCGCGCGAGCAGTGCCACGGAACTTGTGATAACTGCAAAAACAAAACGTTGGGAATAGCATTCGAAAAATCGGATGTAACCGAAGACTGCGTTGCCCTGGCTGGGATAAGTAAGGGCCACGTGAACGATGTGGTTGCTTCGACTTAGTTCTAACTGATATTTTGTTACTTGTAGTCAAAACTCTCCAAGAATCTGGCGACCCCGCGACGCTCGTACAGATAAGCCAAATTTTTCTTGGCCAGACCATCAAGGGCAGAGAGTGGAAGCAGGACCAGTTTGCACGGCTTGCAGGTTTTGGCAAAGGCAAAGGGCGCTATTCTCGCAGCGAAGTTGAGCGTATACTGTATCACATGGTTCTTCGGCAATATTTGCGGGAACTGGTAAGTTGCGCTCTTTTCTAATTTTTATCCGTGGTGTTGAGCAACTAAACTCATGCTGTAATGCTGTGCAGGACCAAACGAACGCTAAGGGCTTCACGACTACATTCTTAGCACCGGGAATTAACGCAAACAGACTCATGCGCGGCGAACGAGTTCGTATCGTATGCAAGACAAAATACCAATCGCGCGCATCCGCTAGCGATGGTGTGCCACAAACTAACAAGACGTCTAAGAAAAAGGCATCGAAGAAAACTGCGGAGAAGAAGGCAAAAACAACCGGATCGCGAAAACCCGCAGCCAAGAAGAAAAAGGCGAGTGCAAAGGACACGGTCGAAGTCGTGAGCGATGAATACGATGACGATGTGGTTATCGTCCCACCGCCCTCGACTACAACAGAGTACCCGCTTATTCCAGAGCGCAAGTCTTCCAGGAGGTGCGTTGTTCTAAGAGATATCGTTATGCAATGTTGTTCCAAGCAAACCACCGCTTTGATTTTAAACAGAATCCCCGAAGACCATGTCGAAGCACTTGCCCAACTGCTCAAGGATTGGCGTGCAAGCGTGTGTGACAGCCACAACCTCATGCCGTACCATATCCTCCCGACTTCGGGTATCGCCGCGATTGCCAATGCCGTTCCCGTGTCAAATGCAGAGCTCCTGGAGATTGACGGTCTGGGACGCACACGAGTGAAGAAGTACGGCGAGCCGATCATCGCTATCGTGCAAACGTACCTCGAAAAGGTTTGTTAGCTGATACGACCGTCTCAAGAAGTATTGGAGAACTTGCTGACATTTCTGCTGCTGCAATAGCATAAACTGACCCCGAAGCCTTTGGCCACAGCTCGTTCGAGCAACGTTCTCGACAGCTTGGAGGACTTGGATTCTGCCGTCGAAGTTGTCGAGGTGGTTCCAGCACCCAAGTCGTCCCCATTTTTCCAGGACAACACGCGTAAAACGTCGCTGACGCCTACAAATCCCACCGCTAGCTCCAATCGTGGAGTGATCGATGACACCTTAGACGACATCGATTGGGGTGAGCTTGATGTGGACATGCTGAACCAAACAAGCTCAAGTGCCGCGACGGCTAATCGCAAACGCTCACTGGACGTCTCAGGAACGACCTCAAGCTGGAAGAAGCGAAATGCCTGATGCAAACCATCTTCACTCAGCCACAGGGCCCTTCCATTCTCCTCCACCACCACGCATGAATCAAGCATTATTTAGTCTTTATTTCTTCTAGGCCTGATCGTGGCAGAATGAAAGCTTCATCCCTTCTACAGCACGATGTTGTCGATCAAACGGCACTGGCCGAGCTTGACGGCCACGGAGATGATAGCTCCCTCGACCGCGTCAACCTCGGCCACCTCCTGCATGGTCTCCTTCGACCCCACCGACACGTAGTCGATGGCGGTGACAAGCGGCTCACGCTCGAACTCTTCGCGGACGACGTCACGCAGTGCCGCCGCATCCACCGTCGTCTTTCCGCTCTGCTTGGCCTTCTGGAACAGGTCCTGCGCGTGGGCAAGTCCGCGGTGCAGCACGGTCGCCGCCTCGCGCTCCACGGGCGACAGGTACTGGTTGCGTGTGGACAGCGCGAGGCCGTCCGCCTCCCGCACGATGGGGACGACGTTGATCTCGACGGGGACGTTGAGGTCCGCGACCATGCGCTTGATCAGCACGACCTGGGCCGCGTCCTTCTGGCCGAAGAAGGCGTGCGTGGGCTGCACGATGTTCAAGAGCTTGGAGACGACGGTGGCGACGCCGCGGAAGTGGCCCCTGCGGCACTGGCCCTCCACCAGGTCGTCGAAGCCCTCCGGGTCCACGTAGCAGCGGTGCAGCGGCGAGTACATCTCGTCCGCGGACGGGAAGAAGACGAGGTCCACGCCCTGCTGCTCCAGCAGCGCCACGTCCTGCTCGAACGTGCGCGGGTACTTGGAGTAGTCCTCGTTGGGGCCGAACTGCGCCGGGTTCACGAAGATGCTGGCGGCCACCAAGTCGCACGAGCGCTTGGCCTGCTGCACCAGCGCCATGTGCCCGGCGTGGAGGCCCTGCCAGCAATAGATAGATAGATGCATAAAAAGAATATAATAATTAACAAGTATACTAAATGATAAAGTATCCTGCACGGTACGTACTCCCATGGTGGGGACGAGACCGAGCGTGGCGGTGGGGGGCAGGGCGCGGCGCGCGCGGCGGAAGGCATCGACGCTCTCGAGGATCTGCATGTTGCTCTTGTTGCTGCTGCTGCTGGAGGCGGAGCGGCGACTGGCGGGGGCGGCGCGCGCCCGAGGGAGCAGGCGGCGAGCGGCCAGCATCGCGGCCTGATCTCGTTATCCAACATCCGAGACCCGTGACCAGTTTGGTGTGGTGTACACGAGGTACAATTGGAGGTGGTGTGCGCCACACGATGGATACATGCTGTCGTTCGATTGTGTGATGTAGTACCGTACTCGTTGTGAAACTGCAACAGGATACTTTTTCGAGTGTTGCAGGAAGATCGCCGCCATGTCGTCAAAGGGGATCCCCCAACCACAAAGCCAGTGGCGTTCAGAACACGAGGTGTAGCTGGCATGGCTGTTGACTCGGTGGGGGCCTGGGGCGGCAGGTGGAAGTCTTTCGTGCGTCAATTGGCCTTGTGCCCGACGTTGTACCGCCCAAGTGCCACTTTGGCTGCGGCCTGTCTGATCGGGCTGCGAACGACTGGCGCAGCGGACAACCACGGCAACTCGGAGTTCTGCGGACGTTCGTCTCCGCCGACCGGAAGACGCGGGTACTTCTCGGCCGCAGCGCGGCACTCCGGCTCGCCCTAAAATTCCACTCGCTCGCTTGGTGGTTCCGAGTCAGCGCGCAACCTGGCAGTAACATGCCACCAACACGCCCTCAGGCCAGCAACCAATTGCCGTCGATGGTTCGCCGGAAAATGGGTTCCTCCGGAAAAGAGGAACCCATCGAACCAGCGAACACACGCTCGCCCGACGCGACAAAACTCGCCACGTCACGCTCGGCAGCAGCGACGTACTAGTATTCCAGCCGCGTCTCGACGCCGCAACCGGCGTCGCACTTTTCGCCAGAATCTCCACTTCCACCTCCCTCTTCCACTGCACCACCAGTGCAGCGAAAGCTCCGCAATTGGCAGCCAGTGCACTGCATTCCCACCAAAAAGCGGTGTACTGTACAGCACAGTAACACAGCAGCCAAACAGCAACAAGAGCAACAACAACAACAACAACCAGCGTCCACTTGACGAGTCACCGCCGCCTCGTTTGCGCTGGTGTGGAGCACACCACGATGGGTCACGACGTGGATGGGGCGACGGTAGCTCCCTCATTGCCGCGGCGCGCGCTCTCTGCGCCGTCTGTAGCAGCGCCGAGCAGCCCGGAACAATCCTTAGTCTCGGATTCGCGCTCCCCCCTCCAGCAGCAGCGGCATGGCCCCGTCAGGCTCCTCGGCGGCCCCCGCGCGCGACAAGCGCATCAAGGTGTGCGTCCGCCTGCGCCCGTTCACGCGCACCGAGAAGCTCAAGGCCGGCGGCAAGGCTGCCTGGACCTGGTACGACCGACAGACTCGCGCCACGCTGGACTCGGCCTAGTAGCGCCGCGTTTTTCGGGATCCGCTAACCCAAATTTTGACTTTTGGTCGTTTCATTTTCCGGGATCCGCGACTACCGTGACCTGGACCAATCTTATCCAGGCACGAAAACACTATTTATCAGCAGATTTTCCCCGCGCAGATTCCGTCGCGGGTGTCCACGAGCGACGGCGAGGAGAAGAAGCGCGGCGGCGGCGGCTCCACGGCCTCCTCCAGCTCCTCGGCGCTGAGGAACTCGGCGTCCGCACTACCGTCGTCCTACAGTTTCGACTACCTATATCCCCCGGCCACCCAAACCCAAACGGTTTACCAAGAGACTGTCAAGGTGGGTCTTCAATCCCCCCGAGCTAATAGAGAACAAGTGCAGCCATTGCCCAGGATCGATGGCTTAAAGCTCGGAGCTCACTTGGCTGCGCTTGTCGTTACAAGGATGGGGGCGTCCCACGCCAACTCTCTACACAAAGCGACGACGGGATTTGAGACTGGACCAATTCGAGCTCTCCTAACGTTTTCTTCTTGCTTGTGGTACAGGATGCCATCATGGCGGCGACCGAGGGCTATCACTCGTCCGTGTTCCTCTATGGCCAAACGGGCACGGGCAAGACGTACACCATGCAGGTTGGTTGAGTCGACACTTTGGGGTGCAGGTCAAGGTCGCAGCCGTTTAAGTCGACCCCCGGTGAACCGACTCTTTGTGCTGACTACTTGCCGTTATCGGTTCCATCCAGGGCGGCCGAGGCGACCCCGGTATCATTCAGTTAGGCGTGCAGGATATCTTTGACCACATCGCGCGGCACCCGAGCATGGAGTTTTTGCTGCGCTTTTCGTATTTGGAGATTTACAACGAACGGATCCACGATTTGCTCGCGGCCGGCGCGAAATCGGACATCAAGATCTATGATGTGCACAACCGAGCAGCAGCAGGCAGCGGGAACGCGCGCGACGGGTTTGTCACGAAAGACGTTGTGATCAAAGGCCTGCGCGAGGAGATCGTGCTGTCCACCGAGCACGTGCTCTCGCTCGTGGAGGTGGGCAACCTGCACCGTCACATGGCCATGACCGACTCGAACGACCAATCCTCCAGGTCTCACGTGGTATTCCGAATGGTACACCGATCTCTATGTTTTTGGTTTTGCTTGTCAAAAATCTCTGCGACGTGGACAGACTCGTCAGACTGGGCTTTCCTAGGATTTCTGGAGCTTGTCGACGCTGCTACACAGTAGGACAGTGTTTTGAACTGACTCGCTTACTCACGCTTTTCTTGTCTGGCTTGTGCTCTTGCTTGTCTGAAGGTCATCGAAAGCCAAGCAAAGCGGAATAGTAGAGACCGAGGTGAAGTAGCGCCAGTGCGTTCCGCTACGTTAAACATTATCGATCTCGCCGGCTCCGAGAGCGTCCGATTAGCGAACACTACAGGGCAGGCATTAGAGGAAGGCAAGTTCATCAACCGCAGTCTGCTCACGCTGGGACACATCATCTGGAAGCTTAGTCGCGACCGTCATAGGAAAGGACCCAGCGGAGCGAGGACTCTAAGCACACCGCATTTGCCGTACCGCAACTCCAAGCTCACCCGAATTTTGCAGCCGTCTCTGGGGGGTCAAGCACAGATCGCGATTGTTTGCACCGCTTCCCCGTCAGTAGAGTGCTTGGCGGAGACGCACAACACACTGAAGTTTGCGAGTCGTGCTCGAAGAGTACGCAATCGGGTGGTCGTAAACGAAGGTTTGGGCGAATCGGCGCTGCTACGGAAGTACCGAGCTCGCATTCGAGAGTTAGAAGAGCAGCTGGAGCATCTGCAGATCCGACGGAGACCGAGAGGGCCTGTACCGATGAGCAGCTCAACCCAGTCCACGCTTGACGAACGTCAGATGGAACTCAAGTTCGCCATCAACAATATCAACCGGGTCATTTTGAACTCCTCGCAAGCACAGGAGCGACCCGACGATGAGGAGCTGGCGTCAATAGACGAAGATATGTTCCCTGCGATGGCCATGCCACCTCAACCGCGGGAGTCATTGCAACCACCACCGCCCGCGCAGGCGTCGCGACGAGGTGATGCTGCTGCACCCCAAGTGCAACGAAAGCCGACACCAAGACAGCTAGCAGCACGACAACAAGCGGAGATGGACCGTGAGGTTCCTCAAACGCAATCCAGAGCAGCAACTCGGCCACTGCTTCGTCAAGAACCAGTCCACAGTTCCAGCACGGTGAGTATTTCTCAGCCAGAGCCCGAAGAAGGGGAGGAGGAGGAGGGCAAGGACGATGACCATGCGCGGCCACACCTCGTGCACTCTGGAAGTTCAGTGAACACTTCCAACAAAACATTGATCGGTAGTGGAGGCAGCGCAAGCACCAAAACACTACCGCTTTCGACGTCGTCGTCGCGACACCTCACCGACAACGACGAAGATCTCGCTGAAACTAAAGAGGAGTATGATGGCGATGAAGAAGATGAACCGGAGCACGAAGAGGACGCGCAACACGACAGTCCGACCTATCCCGAAGCCATTTTTGAAGAAGCTCCCATTGCTCCGAATCCGATGCCGCAAGCCGCGTCGTCGGCCTCTTCAACAAGCAGTTCCCGCCCGTCCCTCACGTCGATGCTCAAGACGAAGTATTTGGACGAGCTGTCCAAGATGGACCAGCGTGCCGGTAGGTGGCAGCACACGGACCAGAGCGAGCTATACAACCAGAAGGAGTTGCTGCGGGAGTTCGTGCGCGGCCTCGAGATCGCCCAGGCTGAGCAAGAAACGCGCATGAGCAAGATCCGCGAACTAGAGCTCGAGAACCGCCGTCTGCGCCAGGCAGTAGCGTCTCGAGATGACGAGTTGTCACAGCTGAAGGCCGAGACCCGCGACGCTCCGCCTTCCTAGTCCAGACCCTGGCAGCACAAACTTGTACACATTGTGCGGGCGTGATCCAGAGTTCATTAGTTTTGACTGGTATATTTTTCGACGAGGATCCACGTCAACAAAACACGGTAATAGAGCGACAGAACAGCAAGAGAGGACGGTGAGATAGAATGTATAAGGTTCGGCAAATAGACGTCAATGACAAGCAGCCTATGATTGTGCTCAGCAAGGATTAAACATTCAAGGAAGTACGCCGAAGCGCTTTCAACGCGTGAATGGCCTGGTCGACTGTAATTCTCTCGGTCGGTTCGAAGCAGCACATGCGCTCCACCAGTCTGTAGGCCTCTTCGCTGCATTTTGCCGGGCGCATCGGGATTTTTCTCCGGCGGAGGACATGGTGCTTTATCGCGATATCCAGCTGTATCGACCCCCACGGATACTTCCCACTCGCCGCTTCCAAAATGCACATACCAAATGAGTAAATGTCGGAGGCGAAAGACGCTCGTTCGCCCCGCAAAATTTCGGGGGCTTTCCACCGGATTGCGCCGACCCGCGAATTCTTGCTGCATGCTTCGATAGGCAGCGCGCTCGAGCTTATTGTGCTCAAACCGAAATCTGTTAGCTTCGCATACCCGTCAGTGCCCACTAGAATGTTGTTACACTTGAGATCGCCGTGAACGACGCTCTTAGCGTGCAAGTATCGAAGACCGAGCGCAGCCTCGTACAGTTTCTCCCATACTTCATCAGGATGATCACGCAAGTAATTGTCAAGCTGCCCATGACCGGCATATTCACACACAAAAAATGGTTGCTGGATATGGCACGCACCAAACAGCTGAACGATGTGCGGATGGTACAGTCTGTGCCAGATTTCCACTTCGTTCAAAAACACTTCCTTGTCCTCTTCGCTTTTCAGCTTTAGCTTCTTCACCACGACCCGCGACTGCTTCCACCTGCCGAGATATACATTACCGAATGCCCCCCTACTGAACTGACCAAACTTGTCAAACTCGACCTCGTACGCAGGAATGAACCAGTTCACGTGCTTTTCCGTTACCAGAGAAGAGACCAACAATTTCGCCCGTGTGAATACCTCAGGATTATGAGGAGAATAGCTCGTCGGGTACTTGCTTAGCTCGAAAAGCAGAGTCGTTAGAGCTTCATCTAGTTCTGCGTCGTCGTCTGCATTTTTGGTCAATAGCGACAAATTTTCCAGTTTACCCAACAATTCTTCCTGTTGCCGATCCCGGCGGACTGTCCACAAGTCTCTCCATGTGTGTATGTGCCTCGAGCGTGATAAACCCGCGCTGTCAATGAACAAATCGAGGTCTCCATGCACTGAGAAGGCGTTGTTGGCTCCCTGACGAGTTGCTGCGATACGCGCAGCCTCGACGGATTTTAACGCTTTCGCGCTCTTCAACCTCATACTGAAGTTGCGTAGGATCTCACGGAATTGCTGAGTATGCTGAGCTTTAGATGCATCCTTTTTTGCTTTGAGCTGATCAGCAACGTCAACCAAACGCTCGTAGACGTCTTGATTCATGACATCCATTGCTGTCCCGTGCCTACACATCCTGCCGATTTCAGTAAGGAGAATTGGTAATGCCACCGCACCTGCAACTTTTGACATCGGCCGCTTGATCTTGGAACGAAGAGATGCGCCAGACTTTGGCTTGGTGGACAAGTTCTCCTCCTGGGTCTCATAGTCTCGTGTAAATACCTCTAGCTCACGAATCACGTCGGATGCGGTGAGACGATCGCGAGGGTTGTAGCAGCACATTCGCTCAATAAGCTGCCACTGCGCCACAGACATATTTGCGGGCTTAGGCGGCAATCTGCCCGATAAAATTGCTTCCCGAAGAATATTGTTCTCATTCACACGCCACACATTCTGACCATCCGTACTTGCTTCCACGATAGTTATACCAAACGCGTACACATCAGATTCGTACGAAAGGGGGAAGCCCGAAAGCACTTCGGGTGCCGTCCAAGGGAGTCGGTAGTCGGCCGTCGTATCCTCAAACCCAAGGTTGCGGAGCTTAGAAACTCCATTCGCTGCAATCACGATACTCTCGCAACGAAGATCTCCATGAATAATATCTCGATCATGAAGATATTGCAGACCTTGTGCAGCTTCGTATAGCTTGTCCCAAATACTAGTCGACGCCTCGTAACCAACATTTGAGAAGTATTCGAGCACTGACCTGTAAGCGGGGCGTTCATACACGAAAAAGGGATCGTCGACACCAGCACCACAGCACACTCCGTACAATTTCACGACGTGTGGATGGTTTAGTCTTGACCACCTACCGAGCTCCTCGATAAAATTTGTAGACCACCACGATTCCTTCACTTTCACTTTGATTGGCGAACCTAGCCATCTCTCCGAATTTCATTCGAATCAATGAGAAAATCCGAGTAAATCGAAAGAACTGCGTTCAAAGACTCGGACGTCCCGTTGCATATTTGTGCATCTTGAAAATATCGTGAGACTTCAGAGTGGCCACGCTCAATTGCCAATTCACGCGCAGTCTTGCCGGAATTCGTTTTAGCGTCAATGGCAGCGCTTTTGCCCACCAGTGCTTGCACCATTTCTACATGACCCTCCGCAGCGGCACAATGAAGTGGCGACCACCCATACTTATCGGAGCAGTTCACATCAGCGCCATGTTCCAGTAGCACATCCAACAGTTCCACATGTCCACTATTAGCAGCATAGTGCATTGCTGTCCTCCTAGCGAGGTTTACATCGTTTACACTTGCTCCAGCATTCAGTAGACATCGCAATATGTCGAGATATCCGTGTCTACAGGCTTCAATAGCAGGTGTAGTTCGGAAGCTATCTGCTTGGCCAACACTTACTCCGCTGCGTAGAAGAAGTTCGACAGTTAATAGCTCCACCCGTGGCAGCTTCGTGAAGGGCGGTTCGACCGTGGCAATTCGTCTGACATATGTCCATACCGTGTTGGTTCAGGCGCTCAATCAAGCTAGCCTGGCCTGCCTTGGCAGCAGAAAAAATTGCATGCCGAAAATCGTTCTCCACTGGTTTCTCCTCCATGGGCCATTGCTGCAGAAAATACTCGACAACTTCGAAGTTGTGGACAACAATCGCGTAATACAAAGCCGTGTTCCCAGCCTTGTCAGTCTCAGACGCTTGAAGCCCTTTTTCGACGAGAAACGCTATGAGCGGCACGTTCTCTTCCTTTGCAGATGCCGCGAGGTGCAGAGCGGTTTGACCAGAGACTGTCCTTGAATTCAAAGCGGCACCCTGCTCGTGGAGCCATCGCACCATCGGGAAGTGACCTATCGACGCTGCTTCGTGCAGGGCTGTACGGCCCTCGCCGTCAGTCGAAGCGATACTCGCCCCGTGGCCCACAAACCATTGCACGACTTCAAGATGACCTGCTCGAGCCGCTCTGTTTAGCGCTTTTTGTTCTCCAGTCTCGGTATCATCGACCTGAGCGCCGTTCGAAACCAGCCACTCCACCACAGGAACATGACCACCAATCGAAGCCGCAACCAATGGAGACATGCCCCAGTCCTCGCTCGTCGAATTCACCATGTCGCTGACGTTGACCTCTCGTGCATCCTCTGCTGTTGAGCACAGTGCCTGCAGATCATCCAGTTTCCCGGCTCGTGCGGCCTCGCACAGCTCATCGACTGCTGCTTGTAGTGTCCATCGTGTTCGGGTGAAGACTCGTTTCACCGACTTCCGACATTTTCGACACGGCTGATCGCGTGGGTGGCGTCCCGAATGGTTGACAAATGCTTCGATCCGTCTCATACCACCGCACTTGGTCTTGCGCAGGCAACTTCTAGAATGAGCGTCAGTCTCAGCTACACACATCGGTCCACCGAGATTCCAGAGGTGGACTGGAACGTGCGTGGATACTCGGACGTTTGCTGGGTCAACTTTTATAGACCGCTAGTTTAAATGCCCCATCACCGTGAGAATTAGAAGCAACAGCGCCGCAAAGGATCGGTTAGTTTCCTCGTATAACCAGCTTTTTACTGTATTTTTCTAAATGCATTCTATCTTGAAACGGCTTCTTCCTGAGAAAACAACAGGTACAATATTTATAAAAGGTGAGGTAGGTATATTTGTGTTCAACGCAACCGTGTCTCGAAACGCTAGAGGTCGAAACTCGGACTACATGCAGGACTATCTCCTTGGGCTACTCTGTGGTGTTGATGAAGTAGAGCTTACTCTGACTGAAATTACCTCCCAATAGTAGCCACTCCTACGCGCTATCAAGAAAAATACCACTTACCCTATATAATAATTTATAGCTGCTTCGAGACTTTGATTCGGTCGAATCTCTGTAGTATGAGTCGTCCTTGGAAGCAGTTTTTTCGTGTTGAAACAACGTTCTCGAGTTAGTCAATGATACTTGGCCAATGAACGACCACCGCAAGTCAACTACCAATTTTGTTTTAGTTTTCGGTTGGGAAATTTTATTATGGCTGTGGTGAATGTTAATGTGATATCATGCCAAAAAGTACGAGTTCATACCTTTTGTACGAGTCATACCGAAAATTGCGTCGCACTAACAAGTACTATAAATATGAACGCGTACGTTTTTTGTAGGTTTTCATTCAATTTTTAGTTCACCTTGCATATGATTGGCTGAAATGAAATGTTGTTTCAGGGAAAGAAGGAGTTTTATCTAACTTACGTGATGGGTATGAAGTGGGCAGAAGGGGAATCGTCAGCGAGTGTTGTTGCAAGGTCGACTTCGTAAAAGCATTGCAGTGCTGATATGCAGCCAGCGAGAGCGACGCACGCACGCACGCAGAGTGATGTGTCTACTACGCATGCTCATTTCGATTCAGCCAGAGGACACCTTCCAGACACGGAAGTGATTTACCGTGCCTGGCAACTCCGTGGCCACTATTCGGCAGAGCGAATTCACACCTTCAGGAAGTTATGCCATACGGTGTCGACTTGACTGGCGCTGTTCTTCGCTATGGCATCGCCATGACCAAGCGTGGCTATCGTTGCGCTGGTGGATTGCGTACGACTCGCTCCGCCAGAAGAAGGCTCTCGAGCGAACATCGAGTTTTGGGTTCGTGACTACAAATTCCCCGCGATATCTCTGTGCGTACTTCTGAATCAATTTCGAGTGGTGGTACCTGGCATAAGACGGCTCTGCAGGCTACGGCGATCGCTATAATTGCTAGTGTCAGTGGTGTTGCTTTTATATAATCCGGATGGTAGATGTAATTGGGTTTCCGCTACCGTTTGCTACAGTGCTGAGTATTCCGCCATATTTCTTTGAGGGGGGCTATTTAAGTTTTGCGATTTGTTTTGGTCCAGCGCTAAAGCGAGGTGCTACGCTACGCAAGAACCTGATATATTGTGCCAATATGCATGCACACCGAAGCTGTCGGACAAAGGTTCTATACCCGAGCCTTACAATGATTATTAAGCTCGTCGTCAAGAACTTAATAGCCGTGAACTCGATCCAAAACTCTAAATCCATCGCTACATTGGCCCTGTTGTTTTGCGGTGGATAGTTTGCTAGCGTGGGTAGTCATGACCGACGTGAGAAACCTGTTGAGAGCCGTGATTCTACTTCGACGCAAAATCCCTAGAGGCAATCCACTCAGAAGCGCTGCCTTTATCGATATTGTTGCACATATTATCAAAGAGGACGACAGCGCAAGAAATCGGCTTTCTCAGCGCCAGTATAGCTCCGGGGTGCGGTTCAAAGCCTCCAATGACGCTAGTGAAGCTTCTGTTGTCCCTTCTGCAGATATCATCTCACACAGTCATGTAGTGTCGCCTCAGCCCAAGAACGAAAGATGGCGCAGACACCAGTCGAGATGTTTCACTCTCTATCGAAAAAAAAGCAAACAAGCCGTGAACACTATGGGCGTAAGAACAAACAGGCGTGTTTGAACATTGAACAAATAAAATAGTGGTTCATTCGGAGCGTACCATACAGAAACTCATCGACAATTAACTAACGACATACAACCTAGGCCTGTGGATGGGATGGGAGTCCGCCGTCACTTGCTCCGGAGGACGTTCACCGAAGAACACTTCGCCGAAGAACCCGACGACAGACACGGCCTCTCTCTTTACACCGAGCGGAGCTTGCGGTACGCCTTCTGGGACGTAGCGCCCGCGCCTCCAGTGGCGGCGTTCGGTCCGCCGCTTGGCCCAACATTCGCGTTCGCAGAGGCGGTCGCAGTTGCAGTCGCACCGCCACCCGTCTTCGAGGTGGTTGCGGAGGCGGCTCCATCGCCGTTCGTTGACGTGACTGTCTGGGTCGGACCACCATTGCCGCCGAGCCCAGCGCCAACGTTGGCGTTCGCGTTTGAGACCGCATCGGAAGGGGCGCCGGCATTCGCGTTCGAGACGGCGTTGGCAGGAGCACCAGCGTATGCGTTAGCATTGGCGGGGACGGGGACGCCTGCGTTCGCGTTGGACACGGCATTCGCAGGCGCACCGTTGTACCCGACCGCGGGCCCGCCGACACCGACCACGGGGCCACCGACGCCCACACCGTTGACGCCCACTCCGACACCTGGGAGGCCCACACTGACGCCGGCCACACCCGGTACACCGACGCCGACACCGACTCCGTGGTGACCGTACACTCCAGGGCCATACACGCCAGGACCATACACGCCAGGGCCATACACGCCAGGACCGTACACGCCTGGGGCCACGCCGACACCCACAACACCGGGGACTCCGACAGCGACGGGGACACCGTGGACGTGGTGGATGTGGCCGAAGGTCTGGGCCACGGCCTGCTCCGCGCGCACTCCGCTTGACAGGGCGGCGGCGGCGGCGATGCACGCGGCGAAAATGTTACTGCTGCTCAACATAACTGGAGCTTGCTTGCTTGTTGTAGACGGAGGCTTGGTCTTCTTTTTCACGGAGAGCGTTGGCTCTGGGAGTCTTCCAGTGGAAGAGTCGGCTCGAGTCGGTGGAGCTCGAGGGTGGATTGGAGAATGAAGTGCAAGCGCTGCCACGGCGCGATGGCGGGCGTTTGATGCCTCCTATCGAGCTCAATGACATTGGTGGCGGCCGGCCGAGCGCGGACGGAAAGATTCGTACCGGCTGGGAGGCAGTCGGGGTGCGGCTGCCTTGAACAGTCAGCCTCGCGCAGTAATACTCAGAACGCGGTGAGTGTGCGTGTGGACGTGTTGACCAGTGCCATCGGATTATTAATTTCAAAGCTTTAATACTACTTATTAAAACAATACGTAGTATTAAAGTAAGCTTGTAGGAGCAGCTGGCGTTCACAACGGCGTTTTGCTTTCGTGTGCTGAGAGGCACTTCACTTTGGTCTGGTTTGCCAACGAGTCCTTGTCTTCTTGTCGGCCCGGCTATATGGGGCTGCCAACTTCAACAACCAGCATACAAATCCCAGTACAAAATACAACACGGCGAGCGTCCGTCAGTTGGCAACATGTGCATCAAAGTCAACATGTTAGATGGATCAGCTCCTGTCACATTGGCAACGAGTAGGTGTGAGTTGTCAAGTGCAGCGGCGTCGTCAGCAGAGACACTTCTGGTTTCTGGTTGTTGCCGCACAAGTTGCACGGTGCATTGCACGAGCGATGCCTCGCAGCAGCTACGTATAAAGCGCAGCGTGACCACGCCTGCTTACAAAGGGTCTGTATAGTGCAGCAACGAATACTATACCAGTTGCCACGCGATGGATGGATCGTGCATAAGAAAGTGTATTACCACTTGACACCAGCGGCACTATAAGTGACTGCCATATGAAGTCCACCCGGCGTATGGGGTATGGCGCCGCCACTGAACCGGCATCACATGGAGATCTGGACCTTAGATGAAGATGGCAGTATTACCCGCACAGCCGACGTAGGCTAGGTATACTACTTTTTACCAGACAGGTCAGAAACATCCGACACCGATATTTTATTCATTGGATCGCAATTTTTATTTGGGGCCTCCGATCTTCGACTAATATATTATATTATAAACATTTTTTTGAGTAGTTGGTGATAATAGTGATGATACTATCGACAACCGCTCGGCTACAAAGTGCCAAGGATAATAGCTCTTCTCAGGTCGAGGATGAGGATGAGGCTCGACGCGTCAATATCGTCTTGGCTAGGCTTCGGCAGGCAGACACAACAAAGCCTCATCAAGCCTGTAAGGTCCCAGAAACCAACGTTGACTGTCAGCTTAACTTGGTCAAAGCACTCTCCACGAAACCACCGCAGCAGTATTCAAACCACGAAGCAGTAGCAGAGGCAATAGCAATAGCTATAGACTGCAGGCTACGGTACACACCGAAGTGCATGTAGAACACACCGCACGTACGTACACGAATCCATTAGCCCGGACCAAATCGATTTCTCGGGTCGGACATCTTATCACTGATAAACCCCTCCTCGTGAGAAGAAGACGGCTACAAACCTTAATCGATGCAGACTATGGGTTTTGTGTATATGGCACCATATGCTATGCTGTCGCGGTTGATCTCAGCGCACCATATTCGAGGATTCAGCCTACACCGCGCGCATTATACACGAATGGGAGGGTGCAGATTTCCAAGGATGATACTTCGGTAGTGGTAGGGGGCAATACTGTATTGTCGCCTGTCAGCCCATTAGAAGGGCGTGGCGAGGCGGGTTCTTGGAACGATGAAAATCGGCGAATGACTACTTTCTAGCTGGGCGGAGGTTTCTCTAGTGCTATTCTTGTCTCGTCCTCGGGTTCTGACCTTGGTGCTCAGAACTTGAATGGCACCACGACCAAAGTATCCATCCGGAAACCGCAACATCCTGCGAATGTCAACCATTTCCAAGGATGATACTTCGGTAGTGGTAGGGGGCAATACTGTATTGTCGCCTGTCAGCCCATTAGAAGGGCGTGGCGAGCGGCCCCCGATGTAAATTGCTCGTCCGCGCTGTTAGTGGGCTGTAAAGCGCTCAGATATCGTCATTCGGCGTGAAAGTGATCTAGTTGAACTCGCAGCTTGTGACGGATACTCCTGGTAACAATTTGATACCCAACGGCCAAGCAGCTTTATAGACAAGTGATCTGCTCCACCACTGAGTAAGGCGGATGCTCCACCAATCCGGATGGAATGTGTCGAGTAGTTCGAAGGCGGAACGTTGGCCATTCGAGCAACCGATTTGAGAGCCGATACCACACGTGTTTCGTCCAGATCCGCACACAAATATTGTGATCCATGTTGACCACTTTCTTGTCGTGCTTGTAGAATTTGCTTTAGGGCTTCGACAGGACAAATGATTGCATGTCCTGACTTGTGCATTGTGCGGTAGGCACCTCGGCCGAACTGGTCGTTCTTGGCACCTTCTAGACCCAATGTGACGGAAGACGCCCGATCTGGCGTGGTTTGCCTTCCATGCTTGTCCGAAAAGAACACATTGCGCGTCTTCAAGCAGTAGAAATGCCGCTTCGTGCCGATCTTAAGATATTCTGATCTCCGCAAGAGGAAGAAGAAAGCCATCAGGACGCTACCACACAATAGCCGCTCGCGAGGCTGTGCGAAATTGGTGCAGCTGTAGAGGAGGCGGAGAAAAGCGGGTGTGATAGGCTGAAGCTTCCGTTTTGGTGCAGACAACCGCTTAATTCCTTGTAGCAGAATTGAGAATTCGGGTGTGCCAGCCAAATCAATGCCAACATATCGGCGGTGGAACCATTTTACCGCGGCCAGCTTTAATTTGATTGTGTCGTAAGAATTGCCTTGTCGCGCCCGATTGAATCCAAATTTCCAGCAGAAAACCGCGAAACACCCCAACTTGTTGTTGCTCGAGCGCCCTGGTTTAGTTAACCATGGCGACCATCCGATGTTTCGTGAGAACTGGCACCATTGATTCCAGGCTGACTGGTACTTCTCAGAACTAGATTCTGCAAGAGCGACATCTCTGAGAAACTCTCCCAGGTTTTCAAGAGATTTTCGTAAGTTGGATGAATTGGAACCTGTGACCACGAAAATGATAAGTTAGTCCATAAATCGTGTAGTCGATGATTTTTGTGCCAAGCTCTCGATCCGGCGTCCGCCATCACATTTTCGGGTCCAGGAATATGAACTGCCGAAAATGTAAGACCGTATTGAAATTCTGCGAGCGAAATTAAACGATTGTACAGCCGAGCCAGAGGATGTGGACTGTTTCTTTTATTCACCCACGACACAGCATTTGTGTTATCGATGTGAAATCGGACGTGAACACGTTGCTGCTGATATGCTTCACCCCAGGTTGGACCCCAATGCAGAGCCGCTAGAACTGCGCTCAGAAGCTCTCGAACATTAATCGAATTGTCTGTTTTGGATGCTGAGAATTGATTTCTAGTTTCTTCGTCAAACTTTAACCGAAGATATTGCTTGCTCTGGGGTGCCAAGGCACAGAGGCCCGTGTCTGATGCATCCATATACACGAAAATGGATGGCGTAGAAATCTGAGCGAATTCCACCACTGGAATTGAGTTCAAACGATTTTCGTGCGTCAGTACGGCCAAAAACCATTTCAAATCCTCCACTACGTCCGGCGTCAGTACTCGCCGGTCAAACCTTCGAAACCTGGCTTCAAATGCCTGAAGATTTTGGTAGAAAGCGCGCGCTGGTGGAAAACATGTAGCCACGTAGCGCAAACTTCCAACGAGTTGGTGTACAATCGTAACTGTAATCGCTTCACCGTGTAAAACACCGAGAATACGAGCTCTGGTTTGTGCAATTTTCTCCTGAGGTATTGAGACTGTGTTCCTGGTGGTATTCCACAGCAGACCTAACGATTTTGTGTTCGTTGACCAATTTGTGAATTTATCTTCGTTGACTGCTTCAGGACCCAAAACTGTAGCCATAGCGTGGCGAAGTGCAAGGTTCGCCTCAAAGCAGCGTGAACCCGTGTCAACCTCTGCACACGTGTGGTCATCGCACCATGTGTTCGGGCCGAACCGACTTTTGTCGAGCTTTGAGAATTTTGGATGAGGAGCTCGGGATCCGTACAGTGAATGTATCTGTCGTCCAGCCAGCGCATAATATGCAGGAGAACCGCTCCAACCAAAACCGCACGAAAGATCGATCACAAGATAATTATCCAGCACAAAGACAAACATGTGGACGTGATTTTCGTGGACTGGAACATGCCGAAACGCTCCTGCGACGTCGCCTACCTTCATCAAAATCACCGAATTCGGATAGCGGGCACGTAAATGATGCAGACGCCGGGCGATATCAGCAGGAGGATTATATGAAATAGGCGGCAGCGCCTCTTGATTGGTGAAATCGTTGACAGACGCTCCGTCAGGGTAAGAATAGTCGTTAATGAGTCGAATGTCAGCACCACCCGACTTGTCCACGACACCGATAGGGCTTACAAATATTTCAGGCCATTGTTGACACAGGTCTTCGTCAACAATTTGATAGCGTCCTTGCCGGTGGCCGTTTTGTACATGACGTCGAATTTGGTGCAAATGCGCCTGAACAGAACTGTGATTTCTTGGCCGTACCGCTTGCCGGGTAGGTTTTGCTGGCGTCCATTGAGGCTGCACTCCGTGCTTCACTACGTCGTTCCATAGCAGCACAAACTCCCGCATGTGAGGGTCCGTAGGTAGTGGCAGCTCGTATAAGGATTTGTTCGGTCGGCCGTCCTCGTCAGTTTGACCCCGCCACAATCGAACAAATTCAGACAATTGCAGACCCGAGCGCCGGGCAACTGCCGAGTCAAATTTGATACGGTTGTAGTCTAGCTCACCACTCTCGGATTCGTGACGAGCAGGATACTTCAATCCCCACTTCTGCGCAGCAGTGAGGTAATGATTAGTTTTCGCTTTTAGCCGTGCGTTAAGGAGCGCGCTTTGAGTGTTCGTGAATCGGTTGTGATCTCGTTTGAGAGATTCACAGTAAGCCGCTTCAGTAAGTGACTTGGACTGAATGTTGAGCTGAGACTGATGAATTGATGACAATTCAGACTGACATGGATGAATGAGGTCACCGGAGCCATTCACTCGGGGGGGTGGACGTGAAGAAAACGCAGATATTGATGCGTCCACGACCCGTTCCTGGCTTCACAGCCCCTGAAACTCCGCCGACAACCCACCGAAGTTGTCGTCAATGAATCGCTTTGCATCTGCTGGGAGCGCCAACGGACGAAAGTGAGCTCGGTCTGTTGCGTAACAATTTCCCGGGCTTGGTCCCGTGCACCCCTTTGTGATAGATATCGGAGGCAAAGCTGTTTTCCACCCTGCGACGGCAAAAGGCCAGATACCTCGCGTGGTACCTTAGTTGCTCGTCGCACGTCGCGATATGGTTGAGAACGGTGGCCATGCTGAGGACGGGGGGTTTGCTGAATTTTAGGTCCAGTGGCTGACAGCACAGAAGCAATGCGTCTTTCTTGCTGAGCTTGATAAACCTCCATCAGCTGGTTGTCGTGCCTGGTGAATTCAGAACTGATCTTGGTGGCCTCATCAATGCCGTGGTCGATAACTTGGCTGCGGAATTTACCGAACTTGTTGTTCAGCCAGAATACAAGCATGTTGCACGTGACGGGGTCAGGACGCTCGAACGAAGCGTAGCCAGCCATGAACGTGCGACTAGCTTTGATGAAATTGAGCACTGCCGAATTGTAAAAGCATGTTGCAAATCGAAGTAGAGCATCGAGAGCATCTACGATCTCGCCGATTGTTGAAGCTTGTGCAGGTTGCTGAATAGCGTTCGATCGGGAGAAATTGGTCATGTTGATGCCAGATGTAGTTGCTCTCATAAGTGCACTGGGCGTGACGGGCGAGAGGTGCATGATGGAGAGCCCTCGTAACCCAAAACTGAAATCGTATAGTGCTCGCAGAACTGGTGGGGTTGCTAGAAAGGTCGTACTTGGAGCTTGTTGCACAGATTCAATAGATGCTTGAGGGTTCTTACCTGTTAGAGTCGGGTGGACAATGGCGTCATGAACTCGCCGCTCGAGAACAGATGGTCGAAAAGAAGACGCGTGAGTGTCATCCATGCTGGCGATGCTGAGTGGGCCCTGTGTAGATGCGAGAGTCGGCACCCTGTCCTGGCCAGGTTCATCATCTTCGTGAGCTCGCTTGCGAAGTTGCCTATTTTGAAGGCGCACTGCTGCGATATCGCCGTGAATACTCGGCGCCATCACGCTTGAGTCACCACCATCGGAGTCATCTGAATCTGGGAGTTCTGACGACGAAAGCAGCTGAGATTGTGTAGTGTTGACGTTTGGCCGCGCATCAGGTGAGTCGTCCGTAAACACGTCGATCGAGGTAGCCCCTCTTGGTGCAAGCTCGTATGTCACTATGTGTTGACGCCGTACTTGAACAATTTGTAACGTGTCCGGCCGAATGAGCGGTACACGCTCTTCCGGCTTGTATGGAACGCTCAGTAATGTTGCTGTCACACTTGCTGGAATCCCAGACCGGCTTTTACCACATGCGATGATAACTTGATTCTGGCGATCCAGTAACTCGGCTGCATTAAGCACAGAGACGTTCACGCCAGCTCCCGTACTCAACGCGTAATTGAGACGGTCAGCAATAATTACGCGTGGAGGGTCATGAAGCTGAATCCGCAACGTCACATCATCAACTTGGACGTGTAGATAGGCATCAGCCTCTGACATGTGATAGCCGGTAACCAGACCATAAGCCCATTGATCACAGTGAGCTCCTGTAGGTTGAACAAAGGCAATCGGATGTCCAACAAAGGTGCCGGGCCACAGGTCCGCTTCAGCAGCCGCGACTAGGCGATGCCGGAGCACCGACACCTTGACATCAAATCCTTGAGGGTCGTCACCAGCATCTGGCCCCACAACGCGTACGGTGGCCATGGTCCCTTGAACGGCCACCACGGTCACGTACGTGAACGCTTCCAACGCAGGAACGTGCGAAGGACCGAGGAACACGAGGCTTCCACTGGAAATCGAGTTTGATGCCATGACGTTGAGGGTGAGTAGTCGGGGTGTAACGGTTCTGTTTGAGAGACTGGTACTGGAAAGCTCTTCTTGGAACGATGATAATCGGCGAATGACTACTTTCTAGCTGGACGGAGGTTTCTCTAGTGCTATTCTTGTCTCGTCCTCGGGTTCTGACCTTGGTGCTCAGAACTTGAATGGCACCACGACCAAAGTATCCATCCGGAAACCGCAACATCCTGCGAATGTCAACCACTTCGGACGTGAGATCAAACACGCGTGGTCAAGGTTGAACAGACAAAACTCGTGGTTCATTCGGAGCGTACCATACAGAAACTCATCGACAATTAACTAACGACACACAACCTAGGCCTGTGGATGGGATGGGAGTCCGCCGTCACTTGCTCCGGAGGACGTTCACCGAAGAACACTTCGCCGAAGAACCCGACGACAGACACGGCCTCTCTCTTTACACCGAGCGGAGCTTGCGGTACGCCTTCTGGGACGTAGCGCCCGCGCCTCCAGTGGCGGCGTTCGGTCCGCCGCTTGGCCCAACATTCGCGTTCGCAGAGGCGGTCGCAGTTGCAGTCGCACCGCCACCCGTCTGTGAGGTGGTAGCGGAGGCGGTTCCATCGCCGTTCGTTGACGTGACTGTCTGGGTCGGACCACCATTGCCGCCGAGCCCAGCGCCAACGTTGGCGTTCGCGTTTGAGACCGCATCGGAAGGGGCGCCGGCATTCGCGTTCGAGACGGCGTTGGCAGGAGCACCAGCGTATGCGTTAGCATTGGCGGGGACGGGGACGCCTGCGTTCGCGTTGGACACGGCATTCGCAGGCGCACCGTTGTACCCGACCGCGGGCCCGCCGACACCGACCACGGGGCCACCGACGCCCACACCGTTGACGCCCACTCCGACACCTGGGAGGCCCACACTGACGCCGGCCACACCCGGTACACCGACGCCGACACCGACTCCGTGGTGACCGTACACGCCAGGGCCATACACGCCAGGACCATACACGCCAGGGCCATACACGCCAGGACCATACACGCCAGGGCCATACACGCCAGGACCGTACACGCCTGGGGCCACGCCGACACCCACAACACCGGGGACTCCGACAGCGACGGGGACACCGTGGACGTGGTGGATGTGGCCGAAGGTCTGGGCCACGGCCTGCTCCGCGCGCACTCCGCTTGACAGGGCGGCGGCGGCGGCGATGCACGCGGCGAAAATGTTACTGCTGCTCAACATAACTGGGGCTTGCTTGCTTGTTGTAGACGGAGGCTTGGTCTTCTTTTTCACGGAGAGCGTTGTCTCTGGGAGTCTTCCAGTGGAAGAGTCGGCTCGAGTCGGTGGAGCTCGAGGGTGGATTGGAGAATGAAGTGCAAGCGCTGCCACGGCGCGATGGCGGGCGTTTGATGCCTCCTATCGAGCTCAATGACATTGGTGGCGGCCGGCCGAGCGCGGACGGAAAGATTCGTACCGGCTGGGAGGCAGTCGGGGTGCGGCTGCCTTGAACAGTCAGCCTCGCGCAGTAATACTCAGAACGCGGTGAGTGTGCGTGTGGACGTGTTGACCAGTGCCATCGGATTATTAATTTCAAAGCTTTAATACTACTTATTAAAACAATACGTAGTATTAAAGTAAGCTTGTAGGAGCAGCTGGCGTTCACAACGGCGTTTTGTTTTCGTGTGCTGAGAGGCACTTCACTTTGGTCTGGTTTGCCAACGAGTCCTTGTCTTCTTGTCGGCCCGGCTGTATGGGGCTGCCAACTTCAACAACCAGCATACAAATCCCAGTACAAAATACAACACGGCGAGCGTCCGTCAGTTGGCAACATGTGCATCAAAGTCAACATGTTAGATGGATCAGCTCCTGTCACATTGGCAACGAGTAGGTGTGAGTTGTCAAGTGCAGCGGCGTCGTCAGCAGAGACACTTCTGGTTTCTGGTTGTTGCCGCACAAGTTGCACGGTGCATTGCACGAGCGATGCCTCGCAGCAGCTACGTATAAAGCGCAGCGTGACCACGCCTGGTTACAAAGGGTCTGTATAGTGCAGCAACGAATACTATACCAGTTGCCACGCGATGGATGGATCGTGCATAAGAAAGTGTATTACCACTTGACACCAGCGGCACTATAAGTGACTGCCATATGAAGTCCACCCGGCGTATGGGGTATGGCGCCGCCACTGAACCGGCATCACATGGAGATCTGGACCTTAGATGAAGATGGCAGTATTACCCGCACAGCCGACGTAGGCTAGGTATACTACTTTTTACCAGACAGGTCAGAAACATCCGACACCGATATTTTATTCATTGGATCGCAATTATTATTTGGGGCCTCCGATCTTCGACTAATATATTATATTATAAACATTTTTTGAGTAGTTGGTGATAATAGTGATGATACTATCGACAACCGCTCGGCTACAAAGTGCCAAGGATAATAGCTCTTCTCAGGTCGAGGATGAGGATGAGGATGAGGCTCGACGTGTCAATATCGTCTTGGCTAGGCTTCGGCAGGCAGACACAACAAAGCCTCAGCAAGCCTGTAAGGTCCCAGAAACCAATGTTGACTGTCAGCTTAACTTGGTCAAAGCACTCTCCACGAAACCACCGCAGCAGTATTCAAACCACGAAGCAGTAGCAGAGGCAATAGCAATAGCTATAGACTGCAGGCTACGGTACACACCGAAGTGCATGTAGAACACACCGCACGTACGTACACGAATCCATTAGCCCGGACCAAATCGATTTCTCGGGTCGGACATCTTATCACTGATAAACCCCTCCTCGTGAGAAGAAGACGGCTACGAACCTTAATCGATGCAGACTATGGGTTTTGTGTATATGGCACCATATGCTATGCTGTCGCGGTTGATCTCAGCGCACCATATTCGAGGATTCAGCCTACACCGCGCGCATTATACACGAATGGGAGGGTGCAGACTTCGGACGTGAGATCAAACACGCGTGATCAAGGTTGAACAGACAAAACTCGTGGTTCATTCGGAGCGTACCATACAGAAACTCATCGACAATTAACTAACGACACACAACCTAGGCCTGTGGATGGGATGGGAGTCCGCCGTCACTTGCTCCGGAGGACGTTCACCGAAGAACACTTCGCCGAAGAACCCGACGACAGACACGGCCTCTCTCTTTACACCGAGCGGAGCTTGCGGTACGCCTTCTGGGACGTAGCGCCCGCGCCTCCAGTGGCGGCGTTCGGTCCGCCGCTTGGCCCAACATTCGCGTTCGCAGAGGCGGTCGCAGTTGCAGTCGCACCGCCACCCGTCTTTGAGGTGGTAGCGGAGGCGGTTCCATCGCCGTTCGTTGACGTGACTGTCTGGGTCGGACCACCATTGCCGCCGAGCCCAGCGCCAACGTTGGCGTTCGCGTTTGAGACCGCATCGGAAGGGGCGCCGGCATTCGCGTTCGAGACGGCGTTGGCAGGAGCACCAGCGTATGCGTTAGCATTGGCGGGGACGGGGACGCCTGCGTTCGCGTTGGACACGGCATTCGCAGGCGCACCGTTGTACCCGACCGCGGGCCCGCCGACACCGACCACGGGGCCACCGACGCCCACACCGTTGACGCCCACTCCGACACCTGGGAGGCCCACACTGACGCCGGCCACACCCGGTACACCGACGCCGACACCGACTCCGTGGTGACCGTACACGCCAGGGCCATACACGCCAGGACCATACACGCCAGGGCCATACACGCCAGGACCATACACGCCAGGGCCATACACGCCAGGACCGTACACGCCTGGGGCCACGCCGACACCCACAACACCGGGGACTCCGACAGCGACGGGGACACCGTGGACGTGGTGGATGTGGCCGAAGGTCTGGGCCACGGCCTGCTCCGCGCGCACTCCGCTTGACAGGGCGGCGGCGGCGGCGATGCACGCGGCGAAAATGTTACTGCTGCTCAACATAACTGGAGCTTGCAATTGAGAGTGTGCGAATGAGGCTTGGTAGTCGAGTGAGTAGTTGGAAGGAAATCCGAAAGTGAGCTCGATTTAGGTTAGTGTGTTTGCCAGCTAGCAGTCCCTACTGTATGCAATGTTCCCTAGTAGGTGAGGCTTGTAGATGTGGTCCAAACGATCTCGGCTGCGGTCCAAACGAAGTTGCCAGTCGTAAGACTGATCCGCCTAGTCACGGCTGCGGCTCAAAACGGTTGACTCAACACATGCAAATCATAAGCACCCAAATTGAAGTTGTCGTCCAATCACATTCCAGTATCAGAGATAGTCCAGCCAATCAGGTTGCGAGATCTTCCCATCTTCAATCACAGACCCCGGTGGCACGTGCCAGCACGCGCAGTCCGTCTGCCTCGCGGTAGGGATCCAGTCGATCAGACAGCGAAGTGCAACCTCAACACCCCCACTCAATTCGATGTCTCGAGCTTGGGTCCAACGTTGCTACACATCATCAAGTAGCGGAGCGTCTTCGACGATAGACCCTTTGTCATGAAGTCAGCGAGCTGGTTCTTGGTCTCCACATACTCCAGCTCGACTTCGTTGCTCACCACCTTCTCGCGAATGAAGTGGTAGCGTATGTCGATGTGTTTCGTGCGAGCTTGGTATCCAACATTCTTCGCCGATGCCATCGCGCCTTGGTTGTCTTCATAGATCACCGTAGCCCCCACTTGTTCAGTGCCAATGTCCTTCAATAGACGGCGCATCCAGACGCACTCCTTCACGCATTCGCTCAGCGCCATATACTCGGCCTCTGTAGAACTTAACGCGATAGTCTTCTGATACGTCGAACGCCACACCACAGGAGCACCGCACATCATTAACATCGTCCCGCTTACGGAACGACGGTCGTCGCGGCTGCCGGCCCAGTCCGCATCCGAGTAGGCGACGAGCTCGGTTCCACATAACCCATCGTACGTGATGCCCACGTCCTTGGTCTTCAGTAGGTAACGCACTACCTTGATTCCGGCGTCCCAGTGCTTCTGGCCAGGGTTCTCCAGGAAACGACTCAACTTGGCAACCACGACCGAAATGTCAGGTCGTGTTCCACATGCCAGGTACATCAGGCTGCCCACCAGCGATCGGTAGGGCTTCGACTTCATCTTGGTCTTCTCTTCTTCCGCCTGCGGTTCGTCGGCCTTGGTCAGATGAACTCCAGCTTCCATAGGCGATGTGCACGGCTTCGCGTTCTCTTGCCCAAACTTCTTGATGATCGACTCGGTGTACGCTTGTTGAGAGATCCTCAGTGTCTTGCGATCCATGTTGTAGTCGATCTCAATTCCAAGAATGAAACGTGCGCGCCCGAGGTCCTTGATTCGAAACTTCTCCGCGATTCCAGCCTTCACCGATGTAATCACCGCATTGTCCCGCGATGCGATCAGCATGTCGTCCACGTAGAGACACACCATGCAGTGATCGTCTCCGTCCCCTCTTGTGTACACACACGGGTCGGCGTCAGCAGGCTTGAATCCCATCACCTTGAGGTGCGCGTCAATCGTTTCGTTCCATATTCGTGACGCCTGCTTGAGTCCGTACAAACTTTGCAGCAACATGCAAACGACGTCCTCTTCACCATCTTCTTCGGCAAGTGTCAAGAAATCTCGGAGTCCCTCTGGCAAGTCCATGTAGATCTCTTCTTCCAGCTTGCCGTGCAGGAACGCGGTGTCGACGTCGCATTGCTCGATGTCGTATCCATCTGCGACACACTTCGCCAGTTTGGCGCGAATCGAGTTGAGATAAGCCACCGGGGCGTACGTCTCTTCGTAGTCCACGCCGTGACGTTGCGAGTAACCCTTGGCTACGAGACGGGCCTTGTGACGAATGACTTGTCCCTTCTCGTTGCGTTTCAATGCGAATACCCAACGACAGCCGATCGGTCGTTGGTGAGCTGGTCTCGGCACCAGCTTCCATGTCTTGTTTGCTACGAGCGACTTCAACTCGCTCTGCATAGCCCTCTTCTATTCCACTTGGTCCGCACTCGCCATAGCTTCTTCATATGACGTCGGGACCTCTTCCGTTGCAGCCATTGCTTGGCTACCTTCAATTGCATATTGGTCCTCGTTAACCTGAACTCTGCCTTGAATCATCTTCTGGCGCTTCGTGCCAGTAGTCGAGGGTGCCACGACTTGCTTCTTGCGAGCGCCTGCCTCTTCAGGATCCGTTGTCTCGTCAATGTGGCGAGCACGCGATCGGGTAATCATATGATGTGTCGATCCGTATGGCACGATCGCATCGTTTACGCCCATGTCACGTTGAAGTGGGATAACGTCCCCAACTTCAGAATCCATTGGCACGACTTGTCCTGACTCGTCCGGTTGATACCCACCATGGCTGGGCTGCTCCACCTTGACTTCATCGTCATCCAGCTCCATTTTCTCCACCATGTCATCCAGACTTGTTGTTTCCACGAACTTCACGGTGCGCACGATTTGCACCTTTCCCGTCGCCACGTTGAGTACTCGGTATCCCTTGACACCATCCTCGTAGCCAACGAATCGACACTTGAAGGCCTTAGCATCCAACTTGCGGCGCTTCTCGTCGGGAATGTGCGCGTAGCCAACTGAACCAAATACTTTCATGTTCTTGAGCTGCGGCTTGGTTCCATGCACAATTTCGTAGGGCGTCTTGACGTTCACCGAGTTGGGGAGCCGGTTGATGATCCACGCAGCCGTGTTTACGGCTTCGGCCCACCACGTTTTCTCAATGGCTTCGTGGTAGAGCATACAGCGCGCCATCTCCACCAAACTTCGGTTCATGCGCTCAGCCAGTCCATTTTGCTGAGGCGTGTATGGCACCGTCTTTTCATGCTTGATGCCACTGCGGTCGAGGTAGGCCTTGAACTGCTTGCCCGTGTACTCGCCACCATTGTCAGAACGTAGGCGCTTGATCGCCTTGCCTGTTGCGTTCTCCATTGCCGCCTTGAAGATCTTGAACTTCGACAGCACTTCCGATTCGGCCTTCATGAAGTAGATGGTCACGTGACGTGAGTAGTCATCAATGAAGGTTACCACGTACGTGCAGCCACCGGGTGTCTTGGTCTGCATCGGACCCATCACGTCCGTGTGGACCAGATCCAGTACGCCTGCACTCTTGACGAGCTTCTCCGGGTGGTGCGGATAGTCGTCCGCTCTCATCTTGCCCATGCAGCAGCCTGCGCAGACGGTACCACTTGTGACACCATCCGAAACGCAAGGCACTCCGTCTGCCATGGTCAACAGCTGTTCGTAACGTTTGAACGGGATGTGGCCGAGACGGGCGTGCACAACGGCCCATGGCTCCTTACGAGATGCCGTCGCCGCACGACACACCTCGCCCCCCACTGTCTTCAACTTGTAGACGTTTCCAAAACGCTTGGCCTCCATGACGGTAGCATCGCCATAGCGAAAGACACACTTGTCCTTGCTGAACTGCGCGACGACGTCCTTCTCGGCCAGCTTCGCAACCGAGATGAGGCTTCCATCAACTTCAGGGATGTATAGCACATCCGACAGCGTGACAGACGTTCCGTCCATCAGCTTCATTCCGACGGTGCCCTTTGCAACTGCGTCGATCTTCGTGCCATCCGCGATCGTGATGCGGACTGGCGTCTTCAGCTCCTTCATGGTCACGAACTTGTCCCGGACGCTGGTCATGCGCGAGCTGGCACCGGAGTCCACGAGCCACTCCGACTTGTCCATCGCACCCGTTGCCGTAAATGCGAAGTCGGACGCAGCTTGCGCGACTTGCCCACGTTCGTTGTCGACCTTCTTCTTGCGGCACTCGAATTCCTTGTGGCCAGTCTTCTTGCAGTAGAAGCACTTGCCGTTGAACCGATGCTTGAAATTCTCCTTCTTCTTCGTAGCAAACGCCTTCTCTTGAGCCGATGACGATTCATCCGAGGCTTCAACACCAGCTAGCGCTTGGATTGCGTACGAGAGCGTCATGTTCGGCGTGTTCTCGAGCACGGTACTGATCATCCGGTACTCATCGGTCAAACTGCCGAGCAGCAGCACGAGTTGGCGGGTCTCGTCGAGAGGCTCACCAATCGTCTCCATTTGGAGCACGATTTCCTTGAATCTGTCCACGTGCGTCGTGAACCGCGTACCGGGCTCCATCTTGAAGTTATGCAGCTTCTTGGTGACGAGGAGTCGGTTCTTGAGCGTGCTCCGGTTGAACTGCTCCTGGAGCATGGTCCATGCATCCATCGCAGTCATCGCACCACGGATGTAGACTTGGAATGTGAGGCTGACGTCGCCAGCGATCACTCCAAGGGCTTTCAGATCGTCGGTCTTCCATGCATCCGTGGTGCGGTTGCTCACCGGGTCGAACTCTGCCTTGATGATGTGGGGCAGCAGTCCCTTGCGCGAGAGCTTCATCCGCATGTTGAACTCCCAGTGGAAGTAGTTATCTTCCACGAGCTTGACGGTGTCCGCGTAGCTTGGGCTCATAACCAATTGAGAGTGTGCGAATGAGGCTTGGTAGTCGAGTGAGTAGTTGGAAGGAAATCCGAAAGTGAGCTCGATTTAGGTTAGTGTGTTTGCCAGCTAGCAGTCCCTACTGTATGCAATGTTCCCTAGTAGGTGAGGCTTGTAGATGTGGTCCAAACGATCTCGGCTGCGGTCCAAACGAAGTTGCCAGTCGTAAGACTGATCCGCCTAGTCACGGCTGCGGCTCAAAACGGTTGACTCAACACATGCAAATCATAAGCACCCAAATTGAAGTTGTCGTCCAATCACATTCCAGTATCAGAGATAGTCCAGCCAATCAGGTTGCGAGATCTTCCCATCTTCAATCACAGACCCCGGTGGCACGTGCCAGCACGCGCAGTCCGTCTGCCTCGCGGTAGGGATCCAGTCGATCAGACAGCGAAGTGCAACCTCAACACTTGCTTGCTTGTTGTAGACGGAGGCTTGGTCTTCTTTTTCACGGAGAGCGTTGGCTCTGGGAGTCTTCCAGTGGAAGAGTCGGCTCGAGTCGGTGGAGCTCGAGGGTGGATTGGAGAATGAAGTGCAAGCGCTGCCACGGCGCGATGGCGGGCGTTTGATGCCTCCTATCGAGCTCAATGACATTGGTGGCGGCCGGCCGAGCGCGGACGGAAAGATTCGTACCGGCTGGGAGGCAGTCGGGGTGCGGCTGCCTTGAACAGTCAGCCTCGCGCAGTAATACTCAGAACGCGGTGAGTGTGCGTGTGGACGTGTTGACCAGTGCCATCGGATTATTAATTTCAAAGCTTTAATACTACTTATTAAAACAATACGTAGTATTAAAGTAAGCTTGTAGGAGCAGCTGGCGTTCACAACGGCGTTTTGCTTTCGTGTGCTGAGAGGCACTTCACTTTGGTCTGGTTTGCCAACGAGTCCTTGTCTTCTTGTCGGCCCGGCTATATGGGGCTGCCAACTTCAACAACCAGCATACAAATCCCAGTACAAAATACAACACGGCGAGCGTCCGTCAGTTGGCAACATGTGAATCAAAGTCAACATGTTAGATGGATCAGCTCCTGTCACATTGGCAACGAGTAGGTGTGAGTTGTCAAGTGCAGCGGCGTCGTCAGCAGAGACACTTCTGGTTTCTGGTTGTTGCCGCACAAGTTGCACGGTGCATTGCACGAGCGATGCCTCGCAGCAGCTACGTATAAAGCGCAGCGTGACCACGCCTGGTTACAAAGGGTCTGTATAGTGCAGCAACCAATACTATACCAGTTGCCACGCGATGGATGGATCGTGCATAAGAAAGTGTATTACCACTTGACACCAGCGGCACTGTAAGTGACTGCCATATGAAGTCCACCCGGCGTATGGGGTATGGCGCCGCCACTGAACCGGCATCACATGGAGATCTGGACCTTAGATGAAGATGGCAGTATTATCCGCACAGCCGACGTAGGCTAGGTACACTACTTTTTACCAGACAGGTCAGAAACATCCGACACCGATATTTTATTCATTGGATCGCAATTTTTATTTGGGGCCTCCGATCTTCGACTAATATATTATATTATAAACATTTTTTTGAGTAGTTGGTGATAATAGTGATGATACTATCGACAACCGCTCGGCTACAAAGTGCCAAGGATAATAGCTCTTCTCAGGTCGAGGATGAGGATGAGGATGAGGCTCGACGTGTCAATATCGTCTTGGCTAGGCTTCGGCAGGCAGACACAACAAAGCCTCAGCAAGCCTGTAAGGTCCCAGAAACCAACGTTGACTGTCAGCTTAACTTGGTCAAAGCACTCTCCACGAAACCACCGCAGCAGTATTCAAACCACGAAGCAGTAGCAGAGGCAATAGCAATAGCTATAGACTGCAGGCTACGGTACACACCGAAGTGCATGTAG
The DNA here is from genome assembly GCF_018691715.1 of Phytophthora cinnamomi. Taxonomy (NCBI): domain Eukaryota; phylum Oomycota; class Peronosporomycetes; order Peronosporales; family Peronosporaceae; genus Phytophthora; species Phytophthora cinnamomi. The sequence goes on from NW_027150941.1 coordinate 79,188, forward strand.
AACACACCGCACGTACGTACACGAATCCATCAGCCCAGACCAAATCGATTTCTCGGGTCGGACATCTTATCATTGATAAACCCCTCCTCGTGAGAAGAAGACGGCTACAAACCTTAATCGATGCAGACTATGGGTGTTACGTATATGACAGCATAGGCTATGCTGTCGCGGTTGATCTCAGCGCACCATATTCGAGGTTTCAGCCTACACCGCGCGCATTATACACGAATGGGAGGGTGCAGACTTCGGACGTGACATCAAACACGCGTGATCAAGGTTGAACAGACAAAACTCGTGGTTCATTCGGAGCGTACCATACAGAAACTCATCGACAATTAACTAACGACACACAACCTAGGCCTGTGGATGGGAGTCCGCCGCCACTTGCTCCGGAGGACGTCCACCGACGAACACTTCGCCGAAGAACCCGACGACAGACACGGCCTCTCTCTTTACACCGAGCGGAGCTTGCGGTATGCCTTCTGGGACGTAGCGCCCGCGCCTCCAGTGGCGGCGTTCGGTCCGCCGCTTGGCCCAACATTCGCGTTCGCAGAGGCGGTCGCAGTTGCAGTCGCACCGCCACCCGTCTTCGAGGTGGTTGCGGAGGCGGCTCCATCGCCGTTCGTTGACGTGACTGTCTGGGTCGGACCACCATTGCCGCCGAGCCCAGCGCCAACGTTGGCGTTCGCGTTTGAGACCGCATCGGAAGGGGCGCCGGCATTCGCGTTCGAGACGGCGTTGGCAGGAGCACCAGCGTATGCGTTAGCATTGGCGGGGACGGGGACGCCTGCGTTCGCGTTGGACACGGCATTCGCAGGCGCACCGTTGTACCCGACCGCGGGCCCGCCGACACCGACCACGGGGCCACCGACGCCCACACCGTTGACGCCCACTCCGACACCTGGGAGGCCCACACTGACGCCGGCCACACCCGGTACACCGACGCCGACACCGACTCCGTGGTGGCCGTACACTCCAGGGCCATACACGCCAGGACCATACACGCCAGGGCCATACACGCCAGGACCGTACACGCCTGGGGCCACGCCGACACCCACAACACCGGGGACTCCGACAGCGACGGGGACACCGTGGACGTGGTGGATGTGGCCGAAGGTCTGGGCCACGGCCTGCTCCGCGCGCACTCCGCTTGACAGGGCGGCGGCGGCGGCGATGCACGCGGCGAAAATGTTACTGCTGCTCAACATAACTGGGGCTTGCTTGCTTGTTGTAGACGGAGGCTTGGTCTTCTTTTTCACGGAGAGCGTTGGCTCTGGGAGTCTTCCAGTGGAAGAGTCGGCTCGAGTCGGTGGAGCTCGAGGGTGGATTGGAGAATGAAGTGCAAGCGCTGCCACGGCGCGATGGCGGGCGTTTGATGCCTCCTATCGAGCTCAATGACATTGATGGCGGCCGGCCGAGCGCGGACGGAAAGATTCGTACCGGCTGGGAGGCAGTCGGGGTGCGGCTGCCTTGAACAGTCAGCCTCGCGCAGTAATACTCAGAACGCGGTGAGTGTGCGTGTGGACGTGTTGACCAGTGCCATCGGATTATTAATTTCAAAGCTTTAATACTACTTATTAAAACAATACGTAGTATTAAAGTAAGCTTGTAGGAGCAGCTGGCGTTCACAACGGCGTTTTGCTTTCGTGTGCTGAGAGGCACTTCACTTTGGTCTGGTTTGCCAACGAGTCCTTGTCTTCTTGTCGGCCCGGCTATATGGGGCTACCAACTTCAACAACCAGCATACAAATCCCAGTACAAAATACAACACGGCGAGCGTCCGTCAGTTGGCAACATGTGCATCAAAGTCAACATGTTAGATGGATCAGCTCCTGTCACATTGGCAACGAGTAGGTGTGAGTTGTCAAGTGCAGCGGCGTCGTCAGCAGAGACACTTCTGGTTTCTGGTTGTTGCCGCACAAGTTGCACGGTGCATTGCACGAGCGATGCCTCGCAGCAGCTACGTATAAAGCGCAGCGTGACCACGCCTGGTTACAAAGGGTCTGTATAGTGCAGCAACCAATACTATACCAGTTGCCACGCGATGGATGGATCGTGCATAAGAAAGTGTATTACCACTTGACACCAGCGGCACTATAAGTGACTGCCATATGAAGTCCACCCGGCGTATGGGGTATGGCGCCGCCACTGAACCGGCATCACATGGAGATCTGGACCTTAGATGAAGATGGCAGTATTACCCGCACAGCCGACGTAGGCCGGCTGCACTACAACAATTACAGAATCCCGGTATTGAGCTTAGTTTTAAGCTGCTGCAATAGTAGACTTCGCTTTCCATTCGTTGCCGCTTCCAAGGCAAACAGGAGATCGCTGACTGGTGGCTGTTGATTCCCATGACAGCACTCCTTTAAGACAAATTCGACCACTTGAAATCGATGTCTCCTGATCGCGTAGTATAACGGGGTGTGGCACCAGATGTCAGTTTCAAAAGGTTGGAGGCCACTGTGCACAAGAAACTCCACCACGTCGACACACTCTTTCGAACCGTTCGTGGCGAGGTGCAAGGCTGTCCGATTATCAACGTCTTGGTCAAGTAACCAGGACCCCTTGTTTATGAGATACTGCACCACGGAGAGATGGCCACCTATTGCAGCCTCGTGTAAAGCTATCCGCCCCCTACCATCCTTGGCGTTCACATCACCACCGTTATTCACGAGAGCTTCCACCACTGAAAGTTTTCCTCTCCGGACAGCTAGGTGCAATGGAGTCTGACCGTAGTCATCCTTGTCATTCAGTCGAGCTCCACTATCACTAAGCAACTTCACCACGTCGGCTTGACCGAGATAGGCCGCGTAGTGTAGAGCTCTACGACCCAAGCTATCCGTAACGTGCATATTGGCTCCACTTGCCACAAGAAACCCCACAAGGCTATCGTCTCCCTTCCTCGCTGCGAGATGTAGCGCAGTCTCACCATCACAGTTAGGAATATTCACGCAAGCACCTGCATCCACAAGACACTGAACCACTAAACGGTGGCCACCTTCAGCAGCTTCGTGAAGAGCAGTTTGGCCGTTGTGATCCCTGATATTCACATCCACTCGATGTTCCACCATAAACTGCACCACCGAGATGTTCCCGCTCTGAGCAGCGAGGATCACCGCAGTTTGACCGTCCGCATCTTTATCGCTCACCGAAGCACCATTGTCGACGAGCCACCGCACTATAGACACATCCCCCTGAGCGGCAAAATGTAGCGCTGTGCGGCCTATGTCATCCTGCTCACCGACACTTGCACCATTTTCAACGAGCCATGTCATTACTGGCCAGTGTCCTCTCGAGGCAGCTCGATGCAGCGCTGTCAACCCCCCGCGGTCTTGCTTGCTGACATCAGCCCCATGTTCGACCAGCCACTGTAAAACTGAAAGATGACCGCCTTCCGCAGCCACACACACGGGTAGGCTCCCGAAAGACCCGCAACGCCCGTTTATCAACTCCAGTGTTGGCGTATTTGCGACGTCTCCCCACGTCTTACACAGCCACTGCACCACCTCTAGTTTTCCTCCTCTGGCAGCTTCACACAGCCCCTCACGAACTTGTTTTCGATCCCATCCTGTTCGGCTGAAGACGCGCTGCGCCAAGCTTAGCGAGTTCCGACAGGCTCGCTTCAGTGAGTATAGCAGTGAGTAGTCGAGAAATCGGTTGATTCGCCGCTGTATACGCTGCTGGGTCGCTACACGCGGATCCTGCCGACAGACGACAAATACGCTCGTTAAGAACGACAGCAGCTTCCCTTCGTCAGCGCCGCGCTCAGCCATCTCGGCGGAGAAGGGTACCAATGCCTTCTAACCCTGAAATGAAACCCGACCCTTCCTCGCGGTCGCTAATTTTGCGGGGTCAATCTACAACTCTTAAGACCAGTACATGTACGAACAGCATATTTTGTCAACCGCGGCTATGCCTAACGATCAGTATCCCAGCGCGAGAATTACTCTTTGCTTCGTGGCTCTAGGTCATAAAGTCTTTGAAAGTTGACGAGTATCAAAGACGAGTATCAAACCGTATTAGCTTGTTGTGCCGCGGATGTGATGTAAAGTGGCTCCATGTAGCCGCAATCACCGCGGTCGCCCTCACCCCCGAAGCTGTCGCTGCTAGTGAAGCCGTAAGCGCAGCGACATACACCAGTGAGGTGGTTGCAAATACCACGATTCGAACAAACTGCCTCCTCTTTGGTACCTTGCACGGATCCGCCGACACCGTCCACATTGATGGTCAGCGTTAGCGCTCCATCCAGGATCCATCGCAACGGTGGTAAATTGCCGAAGTTGGTTAAGAATTCGATGCGCATCGTGTTCGACCCCGCGGCGTTGCAGGCCGGAGAACCTGTGACTCCGTTCGTATCGGTGCTGTATGTCACTGTTACATTGCCAATTGTCGCCAAGCTCTCTAACGCACTTTCTAGTGAAGAGGCAGGAACGTTAAACGGAAGTTGAGGCGTCGCTGCATCTCGGAACTTCAGCGTGAAGAAGCCTGAATTTCCTGCGCACATCAGTATCTGCACTTCGTTCTGCTGGCCCAGCGTCATGGGGTCGTCGCCAGTCGGGCACGACATCAACGAGCAGTCATGGCCCTCCCAACCGGAGCTACACAGACAGCCCTGCACCATGTCGTAGTCCCAGGTCTCCTTTTTGTTGGGTACGGCGCCGTACGTCCACGCCATAGTTTCACCGTTTAGCGTTGCACTCTTCGCTAGTTGCTCCATGGTGTAGCACGTTCCGTGGCCACTGCAATCGTTCGGACATAGCACTAAAATGAGATCACAAACAACCACAAAGAAGTTAGCACGACAATACTGCTGGAATTGGCAATTGTCAACACGGGGAACTTACTTCGACTGCACGCCGCACCAGTGAAGCCAGCCAAGCAGACGCAGTCTCCCTTCGTTCGGTCACATTCGCCAGCATTCGAGCACTCTACCAACGCATGTGCTGTGTCGGTAGTGTCTATCGGGCGATCAAACCAGGATCGACCTTGAGGACACAGTCGCTCGTTGCAATCACCGCCGGTGAAGCCTTCATTGCAAATGCAATCGTAGGTTGGCGGACCACGACATGTGCCCTGACCACTACAAGCGATGTCTCCAGGACACGCTGTCACCGCACCACTGACGTATCCGCAGTCCCCCCGCTGACCAATGCCAGCGTTTCCATCACTTGAGAAGTAGTTCGAATAGCACGTGCACACACCAGAAGAGCGATCACACGCTCCACGCCTGGAGCAAGGCAGGCTTTCCTTCGTCCCTTGTGTCACAGTCGTGAAGGTGAGTGTGGGCTGCACAGAGGGTGTAGAGTGTACGAGTCCCGAAGGATTGCCATAGATGCTTGGCAAACTACCCACACAAAAAACATGTGAGCACTGGAAAATCTTTGCAGGAAAATGCGCTGAGCCACGTACTCGCCGAAATCCTGCGTGAACTCGATGCTGATATCATTCCCGATTGTCGTGCAGGCCGTGGTAGTGATACCACCAAAGGTGATAGTGGCCGCAGTCACGGACGGCAACGCTACAAATTTCACCGTAACCGTATTGGCAGAATCACTCGCGAAGATCGGCTCGGTAGTGTAGCCAGCAAACGTGAGCGTGAAGCTGCCGGACTAATGGACAACATTTTAAGTCATTAGCGCAGGAAAAAATATTGATTACACTCCAAGCTCACTTACTGTTGCCTTGCAGTTAACGCGCTGTTTTTCGTTGCGCTGAATTCCATTTGGGTCTTGCAAAGTGCCGGTGAGTGGGTCGTCTCCTACAGGGCAGATTCCTGGTCGTTCATAAGGAGTGAGAATTGCGAGGAGAACACATAAATTTCAGCTGTGCAGGTTCGTACGCTCCATGCAGTTTGAGCCGGTGTAGCCTAGGTCGCAAACACAGCCATAGATTTTGTGGGCATCCCAGTTGTTCTCGTACGAGTAGATCGTTCCGCGACCGGGATCCTTCATCAATGCGTAAGCGGCCATGGATTTACAACTCCCGTGGCCGTTGCACGTGCAGGTCACTGTGAACATGCCACATATTTAAGCGAGTTGGCACAAATCCGATCCAGGTAAACAATAGCGATATCGTACTTCGTTCGCACGCGGCTCCAGTAAACCCGGAGTCACACGTGCATATCCCGGTATCGAGTTCGCACACACCCCGGTTCGAGCACGGGGCTAGATTGTGTCCATCATCGGTTGCAATGACTTGATCAGACCATGCCTCGCCTAGCGGGCAGCTCGCTGTCGATATTGGAGAAAACGACGTAAAAGTTAAGTTGAATAGCATCTCCACGGAGCGTAAATGGTAGCTCCACGCACCTATGGAGCAGTCTGGACCGGACCAACCGTTCGGGCACGTGCAAAGTCCTTGGGCCAAACAGAGGCCGCGACTGGAGCAGTAGTTCGGGCATGTATAGCCAAACGCGACTGGCAACAGCGCTGAGCACAGCAGCCACACGACTGCGACCAGGTAGAGAGGCCGAAGCCTGCAGACTAAGGGGACGCTCATCGAGCGAAGAGTGGATAAACGAATCTTACAAACACTGGGTCGGCGTCGCGTGACTCCTCAGCTAGCAAGAAGCGTCGACCACCGCTGTAAATTTAGTTGATATGAAGGATAGTAGTCTTCCGCTTCTCCGCTTGGCCGCCTAAGATCTAGCGAGACCCATGATCTCCTTCACGTCCTTCATAGTGACAGCAGCTAGTTCGGAAGCTTGTGCTGCACCGTCCGCCAGCACCTTGTCGATATACGCTTGGTCCGCCTCGTACTGCTTGATACGCTCTCCGATGGGGCAAATCCTGTCAACAACAAGAAAAAAATGTGAGTACCGATGAACATTTCATCGACCACAGCGACACAAACTTACTTGGCAATTACGGCGTCGGCCACGCTGTCCTTGAAGTCGCCAGTGCGATAGCCCGCATACTGCGCCTCGAGTTGTGCGACGCTCTGGCCGGTGACAGAGCTGGCGATGTCCAGCAGGTTGGAGACGCCAGGTCGCTCGTCACGGTCGTAGTAAATGCCGCTCACAGCATCTGTGGTGGCCTTGCGCACCTTCTTGCGGATGTCGTCAGCCGTGTCCGTGAGCTCAATTCGACTCAGCGCCGACTTGTCGCTCTTGCTCATTTTCTTGGTGGGGTCTCGCAGACTCATGATCCGCGAGAGTGACTTCGTCTGCGCGCCCGTGAGCGTCGCGGTGTCTTCCTCCACCATCGGAAATGGCTTGGGCAGCACTTCCTTGCCGCCAGGGTGGTTGGATCCGAAGCGGTCGTTGAAGGTCGTGGCGATCATGCGCGTGAGCTCCAAGTGCTGCTGCTGGTCCTCGCCGACCGGCACGTGGGTCGCTCGGTACAGCAGGATGTCGGCGGCCATGAGCACCGGGTAGGCCAGTAGCCCGAGCGAGCTTTCGGTCTTGGCGGACGTTGCCTTCTGCTTGAACTGCGTCATGCGCTGCAGCCAGCCGAGCGGCGTGATGCAGCTCAGCAGCCACGCGAGCTCGGCGTGCGCCGCCACGTCGGACTGGCGGAACAGGATGTTGCGCGCCGGGTCCAGCCCCGCCCCCAACAGCGCTGCCACCATGGAGTGTACCTGGTCAGGCATGCGCTGCGCGTCGAAGGGCACGGTGAGCGCGTGTAGGTCCACCACCGAGTACAGGCGGGTCGCAGTTGCAGTCGAAGTTGAAGTTGGTGACGTCGACGCGTCGATTTCTGAAGGTCCATCATCCCCTGATAACGCGGCGGCAGAGGGCGATCTTATTGCAGGCTCCTGCAGCGCCACCCATTTGGCGATGGCCCCACAGTAATTGCCCAGGTGGGGCGTACCCGTGGGCTGGATGCCCGAGAAGACGCGCACGTCGCGCTGCTCGTCACTGTCGGCCTTGGGCGCGCGGGGCCCAGACGAGGCGCGGCGTCGCCAGTCGGAGAAAACGGCGGCGGCGGGGGCGCTGCGACGCGGCGTTAGAGCGGCCGGGGCCCGCAACGAGCGGGGCGATCGCCAGAGCTGCGACGACATGCGGAGGTGCTGGCGAGCGAAACGTGCGGCCTGTGGACTGTCCGGCCTGAACCGGTTCTGATTGGACGGTTGACGCACCGTCTTCCAGCATGCGCAGGTACAATATTATGACGTTGAGTAGGCGGTTATTTTGGGCTGCGGTTGCACCTGTACCATGTTAGATTGGGCACTCCATTTTTTTCAAGTTGAAGTGGTCGAGATCTCGAGAGCTGCTGCGCTTGTGGACCCTGGGGCAACGTGACCGACGACGCCGCGACGATGAAAAAAATCGCCGCGTGAGCAGGGCGAGCTTTAGACGGCACCGCGAGCAGAGAGCGTTTGGTGCTCAAGGAAAGAGGTGCAAGATGTTGCCGATCCTGGGGGGCGAGATAACGAATATCGCTGCGCGGATAGGGACAGCGGACTGACGTCTGTGGGGAGTGTGCGTTGCGCATGGGCCAGCAGGAGTCACGTGCCTGCGTTTTTGGCGACCCACGCGGAGCACTCGCAGCGCTATCCATGTACAGGCACAAGCTGCTGCTCCAGCCCAAGAGCCTGAACTATCGTCCTGGGCGCTGAAGCTGCCAGATGCTTGCATGTGCGGCAACGATCTCGTCAAGCGTTGAATGAAGCTGTGATCGGACCGCTGAAGAGCAGTCCCGATCGCAGATGTCGAACCTGTGAGTGGCGGCGTGTGACTTTCGTCAACGATTCCGAGCTTTCGGTGTGGCATAGTTGAAGGGGAACCCGTGCCGCATTGGTTTCATGTAGGGGCGAGACGCAAGATTCGCCGACTGCACCAAGCACTCTTGCGATGGTGCCGTACTCCATGCAGAGAGCGGCGAATGTGTTTGGTGGAGTGACGCCACGAGGTACTGTATTACAGTGTGCGGCCTGCGTGTCCGCGCCCGTCATAGATTTTTCAGGTTTGATGGGGACCTCAGGTCGCACACACGCCACCGAGGACAGGCGGGGGCGAGCGAGGGTTAGCTTGATGCGCTGCAACGGCATCGGCCTGCAAATGTAAAACCAGCGATTGTGGCCGCTACGCAGGTTCTGCTCGTGATCGGCGTGAGCTATTGCGAGCCCGCTTCGTCTGCGTAGCGTGTCGCGAACAGAGGAAGCCTGGTGGTCAGGCTGCTGCTGCGGCGACGTCGAGGACTCCCAAAACGGATACTACAGTGTACACCTGCACTCAGAGCACGCTCAGCTCGCCTACCACCGCGGCAATAGAGTGCGTGCACTTACATACCACAGAGCCTGCGCAGTGTGCCGACAAGTCTGGGATGTGCGAGGGCGCTCCCCACACACGCTCGTGTTGCGGCCGCATGCAGCTACGGTACGGTGTCCTCGGAAGGCAAGAAGGGATTTGAAAGTTTGGCCCGACACGCCGTTTTGGCCGCCACGCTGCAGAAGTGTCATGTGCAACGAGTGCAGAGACCGCCAGGTGGCTACAGTTGGGCACGGCAACTGCAAGTTGCAGTCCCTGCGGCGATGACCACGCTGCACGGTTGGCGCGTCCTACGTGGAGCTCGCGGCGGCGGTCGTGCCCACCACGCACCTTCGCGGAGCGGGCTGTCGGCGGGCCGGCCCTGCTTGCTCGCGGCTCGGCTTGGTTGCGCCGGCGGTCCGCAGTTACAGCAGCACTGGCCACCGTTACCTTTGCTTCAGCTTGATACCTACGTATCCTGATTTCGCAAGCGAGTTGGCGCGACTAGGCTGAGAGGGAACGGGTGGCTGGCAGCGCGCGTCGACGAGGAGGAGCTGGTTGCCGCGTCAAGCAGGAGCGGGGGCAGGGGCGGGGCCGGCGCCGCGGCCGGAGCAGCCCGCGGCGAGTGTCGCTGGGCTCGGCACCCGTGATTAGCGCCGGATTCGTGGTGGCGGAGCGCGTCGCCCCGTTGCGTTCCGCCCAGCAAGCACCGACTTAAGCCGCTTGCCCAGCCCGGATCGGCGTGCGAGTCCCACTGGCATTTCACGTCTCACAAACCTGTGCTGCGGCATGCGCGGCTAAAAGTAAGCTATTGCGCGGTGCGACTGACCGTCTCGGTGGGGCCGGGCAAAGCTCGCAATGCTTGTCGGCGATTGCAGCTGGCGTTCGTACTTGTGCGCGGCTCGAAGCACAGCTTTGTCGTCAGCGCCGACGCCAGCGGCAGCTGGCGGCGGCCTGCATCAAGCCGGCGACATCGCATCGTCCCCCAGCTTTGCCGACGCTTGGCTGGCGCCACGAATCGTGATGGCCACCCCACCAAATGGTTTCGACCGCACCGCCCGGCACTCCGGCGGCGTGTTTAAGACGTCGTGCCCTCGTGGCCGAGCCGGCGTGGCTACAAACAGCGCCATACTAAGACGGTCTTAGTCCGCCGCCTGCTGCCTGGTTGCTCCAGCCCGCGACCGTCATCGACACTCGGTCTGAATTTGCGGGTTCGAGGAACCCGTGGCCGTAGAAATCAAGCTCTCTGTGGGTTAAGTTTGTGGCGAGCTAGGCGTTCGAACGCACCACTACAGGGCGGGTAAACAACAACAACAAAGCAAAGACCTCCATTCGCCATCGTCGTCCACGCGGCGCGACATCGGGCTTACGCTGCAACCCACACGGTCGCGAGTTCGCGAGTGCGCGAGTCCTGATGCGATTTGCCGGTGGCGCCCGAGTTGAAGTCGACGGCACGCAAAAATTGCGGCAACGATGCAGGAATGGCCGCAGCCATGTCTCGACGAGCGGCGACCGACTTGAGTTGCCCTTTTTGAAGGAGCGACCCGGTTTTCGGGTACGTTTTAGAGGCCAGTGCCACTTTTTGCGAAAAGTTAGCCGCGCGAACCCGTATTTACGCTCCGAATAACGTGTCGCTTGCGTGTCGCTATTAGTGCGTGCGCGCGCGGCGGCCTCTATTCGCATACGGTCGCGGCCGCTGACGCACAGCGGCAGACTGGCAGGCAGGCACGCCCGCACTCACCCCTCGCACGCACGGGGTGTCGCCACCGCCGGCGGTTTGCAGCGGCGCCCTCACCGCGCCCCGAGTTAGGGCTACCCCGTTTTAGCCCGGAATCCATGTGGGAGGGGTAGCAGGTACACGCCTGTCTGCCGTCAGTTCGCGACGCGACGACGACGGCTTGCGGGTGGTTAGCGCTCGGTTCGGCTCACATCGCAATTCGCCGACTGCAGGGCACGTCAACGTCCACGCTCCAGCTACAACCCCCCCCCCCCCCCCCCACCACCACCGCTACAGCCATGCCCAAGTCCGCCAACTCCGTTGAAGGCGCCTCCGCCGTGGAGGACCACGCCGCCATGAAGAAGCAGTGGCAGACCAACCTGGAGATCGACCTGCTCAAGAGCGCCTGGATCCGCAAGGACCGCGAGCAGCACGGCGCGCACACGACGCCCCCGCTCTCGGCCGCCAAGTGAGCAGCGAAGAGGAAGATACAGAGGAGGAGAAGAGCAAGGAGCCGAGCGCCTGCCTGCCTGCCAGTTTGCACAGGCCGCTACGGCGACGACACGCGGTGGCGCCTACTTGCCCGCCGCCGAGATGAAGGGGATCGAGACGCGCGCGCTAGGGGAGGACGGAGGCGCCAGCCAAAGCTGCGATTTGGCTGCTTCGGGTCCTCCTCGCCCGTCGGCTGCCTGGCGGCGGCCGCGACGCCCCGCCGAGCATCGTACAGTATTAGAGGGAAGGAGACGGAAGCAGCGCGCAGTCAGTCGGCCGGACCGATTGCCTTGAGATATTTAGCATCATGATATAAATTATACACTACACGTTTGAGCTGCCAAGTCCGTTTGCTTCTCGTTGATTGATCCGTTGGGTTGCCATCTCAACACATCGAGAGCCCCCGTCGTCCGCCATTCTATCGCCATCCTTGGGCATCTATCGGCGCCGCCTTGGCTTCCTAGGCGTGATAACAGTCGCTTTCGCGGACCTCGCGGTTGGGAGACATGAACGCCCTTTCGCTCTGCGTGAAGGGTGCCGAGGATGAATGAATTCACGCGAGGGTGAATTCAAGATCAAGTCTTGACTGTGGACGGCGAGTGGGCTGCTTTCGCGCCAGTCTGTGATGGCAGCCTTGCGCACGACATGCCGTTGAGATGACCCCGATGAGCACAGCGTGCCCGGTCTGCCGCTCGCTCGTCAGTCAAAAAGGGCCAGAATCATCGATCCGCCCTGCAGCTCGCTTTCATGGCCCGAGACTCCCAAGCCCGGGGTGTCCCAAGCAGGGATCGAGCGCTCTCTAGCCTAGAGTCTAGGCGAGATACCGTTGGGTACGCGCCGCGGGACATGCCAGCGTTGTTGACTCGCTGCCGCGCAAAAAACACCAAGGAAAAGGTGTAATCCTTCGGTTAAGTCCGCAGTAATTTCTGGTTTTGGTTAGACATAAGTAGTGCGGCTCTCCGACGAAGGGTCACGGTTCTTCGAGAACTTTCTTTTGGCTGGAAGCAAGAGATTCTGGTCACCGACACCTTTGCGATCGGTGCTGCTCCTGCGAGCACGACACCGTTGCGTTCTCGAAATATGACCGAGCTTCCGGTGACCAACTTCAACGCGACCAGCATCAGCAAGCGAGTGTGCGTGCCGTGCATAATACTCGTCGGCCTAATACCTTAGGTGAAACTATGGTCTACACGTGCACGAAACCCAATTCAGAGAAGTTCGTGGTGAAGCATGTACGTGATTGCTTCACCACGAACCTCCTTATTACCGCTTGAAAGAAAGAAAATCCGTTCTGGCGGTAGGTATCTTCACCTAAATAATTCAGAGGCTTGCACGGATGCATGCGCCTGAACTCGCTGCAGGTTTAGCTACATGCACTTCAACGTTACTTCGGCGTCGACTAGCAGCAGCTGTAGCATGTCAGCACAGTCGCCACTGACAGGAAGTCGAAGCAGCGCGCCGGAAATCCCTGTCGGAAAGGAAGACATGCGCTGCTTGCGTGACGTCTGGAGGCTCAGGTACGACAGTACTTGTAATGGTGCGTGCATCTTCCCCACCGAAGCGCCTATCGACTTGCCACAGCAAAGGCGACTTGAACCGGGGCATCAAGGCCCATAGTGGTTCTCCCCTTGCCTCGACATGTGGAGCATGGTGTGCCACCTTGGACGAATGTTTACGAGGGTTGAGGTGGAACACGATATCGCCCAACTACAGCGAACACGGTGAACTTCGAGTGCAGTATTTCGTGCAAATAAGTTGACCTTCAATCAGCTATAACAAACTTGAGCACTACCTGGGTCGAGTTGAGCTCGAATCATGCCCTGTTCAAGTGTATGGGCACTAAACAGTGGCGATGATCCATCGGACTATTGACCTGTTCATTCGTGACCGGAAGTAAAAAGTATAACCCCTCCGCCATAACGAACCCAATTTCAACATGGAACTTTGGACTGCTGACGAACAGGGCAACGAGGGGTGGTGATGCGAACATCTGGGCGTCTGGGATATGAACATGTATTGCGAGACGATCGCGAGCTCACTTACGGAGTTATTAACACCAAGCGGGATAAGGGTAACGCGCTCGTTTTTCGGTCACTTCCTATTTTGTGCCACGATAGCCCATACAAATGTAATCAGGGAAAATGGAATTATTACCGCTACAACGGATTTGGGCTGGTACGAATGCAAAGTTATATATTAAGTTAGCTTTGCGCTCAAGCCTGGGTAGCCTTAGACAAGAATTGAGACCGAGAGTGCGAACTGAAGTTGCTCGTAAGTTTTCCATAGGCTAACAGGCTAGGATCCATATGTTCTATTCAATACTACAATATAAAGCGAATTGGTATCCTGGAGGCATCTGAAATAGGTTGTCATAGGTCAGCACCAGCGCCGAGAGCATTGTTTTGATATCCGAAGCTATGTATGTATCGTACCCGTAACGATGCCAGTACTCTCCCTGAGAAGGTTCATTCGTTGCAATAGTTCGTTCTAGCTCTGTTTGACTTGCTTTTTGTAGCGAAACGTGACCGGAAATAGGAAGGCGATTGGAAATCACCTTAATCGAGGCAAAACATCGCTCCTGCTCACATGCGTGACCCACGAAGCTATAAATTGTACTTACGAGAAAAAACTGAGGTAGTGAGCTTTGCAATGGTGGTTTTCAAGCTGAATGGTGCAGCCGCTGAAAATAAAATTTAAAAGTGACGGGAAAATGGTAGATTCTTAGTGCTGCTCGAAAATATTGTCTTTCCTGTCGTGCTTGAAGCTCAAAAGGCCTACACGATCGCGATTTGGTGCCAAGTCGGCGTGGTAAGCGTTGCAAATGCGCCCTAAACCCAAAGAGAAGGGCCCGGTCAAGCACTCCTTTCCTTCGAGCATCAAGCATTTCTAATGCGATATAGGGCTGTAGTCGATCTCAAGCGTGGCGATGTTGCGCTCTCGCAGCGATGGCGATCGATGCGCTCAAAATTCTGCCACGCCCTGCTACGTGAGCATGCGTCCTCGGCAAATGCGCCGCCAGCTACGGCCTGCCCTCACACTTTGGTTCGTCAAGTGTCACCTCATCCAGAGCTGAACTATGCACTCCGTGTTTGAGCAAGTCGCGAACCCATCTCGGCCGAGTTGTACTCGCGCGCATCGTGCAGCGAAAACTTGCGGACCACGCCTCGGTCGATGTTGAAGCCTCCTGCAATCAAGCATGCACATCGAGCCCAGAATGCGCGGTTGGTGCCGAAGCCCCAATCAAGATCTGCGCAAAATAATACAGCCGATGCGCGCACCACTTGGCAGATCGTGGCATAATTTTCGTCGACGCCGCCATGAACTTAGCATTACAACACGACGCGAGATTCAGCTGCTCGGACACCTCGCCTTGGAAGAAGGGCCTGCGAGCGGAACAACCGGGCGCGGTGCACATGGTTGGCTGGAAGCTGGAGATGAATGACGGTGGAAGTCGGCGCGCCGTCGAACGAGCCTGGAACCCGCAGCGATGGCTGCTCTCACCTTCTGCGGCACCGGACCAGGCAAGGCGTGGCGCCTCGCAGATAAACTGGGCCGCCCGTCAATAATTCACATCCAGGCTCGCGTTCCTGGGCGGGGCGGGACGAGCCAATGCTGCTATCCGAGTGGGCAAAAGCCACACATTTGCGGCGATGCTGTATGCATGACCAAGCACCCGATCCAAACTACAATGGCCAATAAATCATGTAGCCACATAGCGTGTTGTCGACAACTTGTCGCGGGCTTCCCCAGGCGTGTTCCGGTCAAAATGCGCCGTCGTGTACTATACCATAAAGGCTGCCGTGCCGTCGCCATGCCTCACATTGTAGCGCGTATTTTTATGAGAAACCATCTTCCGCCGCCGCTGGCTAAGGTGCGCCATCCATTCGGTACGTCCAACGTGGCACGAGTTAATCAAGCAAGCTCTGGACTTTTTAACAGCATGGCGGAATTTTGCCTGGGCTAAGAAGTTGTCGCGTCGACACCTCGAGAACAATCCTCGAGGAGCTCCAGTAGCTTCAGGACCCAACCCGTCACGTCGTCAAGCCCAGCAGCGGCTGGGCGCGCGCGCGCTCGCGGCGTGCCGCAGCTCAACTCGGCTCAAAACGCAATTTGCGCGCTACGGCACACTTGTCCACCCACAGTCCACCACCAGACGCGAAAGCGATGCCCCCCAAGCCCAGCACGAAAGAGGCCGAAGACGCTCAGAAGCAGCGTCAGACGAACCTCGAGATTGACCTGCTTAAGAGTGCCTGGATCCAGAAGGACCGCGAGTCGCCTCCGACCGGCAAGAAGTAAGCGAGCGAGCAAGCAAGCGCGCCCGGCGTGGCGGCCGAGCCGCAGTCCAGGAAGCCCCGCTCTAGCGGAGACCATGGACGCAATCACAGCAGAGAAATGAATGGCGGGGGCCTGCGGGAGCCCAAGGACAAGCAGACGCAGCTGCGACGCGCTCGCAGGGAGACGGGCAGCGACGACCCTGATTCTTTGGCCCTCTCCTCCATTCATCGCTTGCCAACCGGATCGGCAGAGCCCGAAAGTCCCAGCAACCACATAGTATCTATTCAAGTAGAGCAGCGCCGCGAGTATCTTAGGCCGCGCGAAGTATATTTACGTGTTAGAAGACGTGATAAGTTATACGCAGTTAATTCAATGCAGTTTGCTGTCGCTAAATCATCCTCGCATGCATGTACAGGGTATCTTTTTGACTCGCAATGTCCCCACCGCGGGTGTCGCGCAGGCCAACTGCCGCCAAATCAGCGCGGCCTCGGGCGTCTCAGGCCCATGCCCGTTGCTCGAACGGAGGCGGAACTCGCCGCTGTGACGAGCACCGGGGATGACTGGATGGGGGCGCCCGAGGCGACGGCGATTGCTTTCTCGCCGACCATGACCCAAGGCTGTCGAGAAACAATCGTTCGGCTCTTCTGAAGGCTACTCTGCCTGTCTGCAGGTTTACCGCGCGCCTTGACAATGGAGGCAGTCGTCACGGTCGTCCGCCCTGTGGTGACGTGCCACCGCATAGTGCACGTCACAACTCTGGCTTGCCGTCGCCGCCACTAGCTGGCTCGTGCGCTGCATGTATCGAGCCGGTCGCCGTCATGGTTTGTCGGGACTCCGTCTCCTCTATCTAGGGTATCCCCTGCACCAGTAGCAGAAATGTGCCAGTCCGGGGTCGCCGCGAACGCTATGAAATTTACAATCTGCGCACCAACAGCATTGAAGCGTTGAACAGATACTCACGCAAGCCTCCAAAGATAATTTCTACAGCAGCAGACGGATGCCTGTGTTCGAAGCGGGCATGTACGACGGCACACCGCGAGTACATGTACAGTATGCATGTATCGCTCGCCATTGCCACGTGCTAAGAAGCATGCTATTTGTTGTCGCTGGCGGCGGCCAGCAACGTGGCGGCTTCTTCGCAGCGCAACGTGGCACCTCGCACTCCAAGCATTCGCCTGTCCGGAAAGCACTGTCCCAAGCAAGGATCCCAGATTCAGGCTTGAAGTCGCGCCTTTGTTCCTCCAGAATGGGTTGGGGAAGACGCCAAACATCTGCGGATGCGGAACGCGAAGGTGAAGTCGGGGAAGACGGCGGTGATTGGCATCACGCCAAATTGTCGAGACGTCAACACAACCAAGGCTCCTCCACGTCCGGTTCGGCGTCAACAGCTCACCGCGCCAGCCGAGGCAGAGCAGCCTTCCTCGAACCCAGTTGCAGCTTAGGTACATGTAGTGTGGTTGCTAAGATCGCGCGGTGTGGGTCGTCGCCTTCCTCCTCTCCGGAATGCTGACCATAGCTTTTGACTTGCGAGTCGTCTCTTTGTGAATTTAGCTGAGCTGGTGCTAGGTGCTAGAAGATCGCGGCTATCCAAAGTCGCCTCGTGTTGAAGTTGTCTTGTGCGCTCTATTCGACCGTAGAGGCCTGCCGCCGATGAATTGGCATGTGTCGATGGGATCTCAAAAATATTTTGCGCAAATCCGTTGTTTTGCTAGGCGCGCACGGTAACGTCCTTCTGGTTCAGGAGGTCTATGAAGAACCTGCTCACCGCGACTTCAGGCTGTGGCGTGATACGGACGGAGTCTGCTGTCGACATATTCCACCCGCAAGAGAGTCCCGTGAAGACGGTGTCTGTAGGTGAAGATTCACCTGTTATCCGAGCTGCGTGCACTCACTTCTGGTTGCCCCGTGCGAAGCTATCATACATGTGACTGCTGAAAAATATCAGACCGACAGGAAAAGGCCGCAAGGGGTCCATGGGAAGATGTGTGTGCATGGGGTAGAAAGTTTGGCCCTACAAGTGCCTAAGATAAAAAGTGGTCTTCTGGCGAAAATATTCACATCCTGGCGTGCGCACGCAGCGAATACGCGCTGTGAATCTGGAAAAAAGCGACCGCGCCGGAGTGCGGATGATGGATGCTGGCACCTGTAACTGCCCAAACTAAAGTGCAACCTCGACCCAAAACTAGACTATGAAACCTTTCAACATCTATAATCAGATGCTACAGGTCAACTTCAACTTTTCTCTGGTCGTAACGCAGCGCATTCGCGCCGTCGTGGAGCTGATTCAAATTGGAGCCCTGCCAACCTGCTGGCTCGCTGGTCCACCCCGTTCGCACCGTCGCATCTAGCAAGTGCCTTCTTGCCTCGTCGCGCGTGAAGCCGCGTCCGTCGTTTCGACGTTGCTCCGCCTCGTCTGGGTTGGTGTCGGAACGATTTCGTGACGACCCGCTCGCTGCAGCAACACGGTCCGCTCCAAGCAGCCACGTCGTCGAGCGTTGTCGGCGCGTCGAACTATCCGTTTCCATTCAGACGCGAATGAACTTCAGAAAGTGCGGCAGCGCCTTAACTGACGCTCGGCAAACGTCCGTCAACACATTCGTCCGTTTGAAGAAAGTGCCGCCCGAGAGTGTACAAGTGTATGATTGAGACAAGCGGTCATTGTAGTGTCTCCAGAGCGAATGTAGCATTGAAATCGGGAATCGAGGACAAAGCGTGTTATTTGCTGCTAGTTGTGCGACCCGCGGGCTCCGACGCTTTGAACGCATAGCGACACCAACTGGGACAAACAAGTTGCGTAAGTGAAGGATGCACGGTTCCCACGGCACGCCAGGAGTGCGTGCTCATGTGTGTACATACCTCGAGCACTGCCTCCACGCGCGACTTGACGTTGGTCTCTAAACGCGACACGAGTCGCTGGACCTCCGCCTTCTCCGCACCTTTCTCGACGAGCGAGATGACCTTGCTAATCTTTCGCTCGACGGACTGCAGTCGTTGGGCATCCTGCATGCCGAGAGACGTTCAATTGACCGGCTCTCGAACACAAGCGAAAACAACGTTTGGATGGAGTACCTCTTTCCGTGTGTGCTCGTGGAACTCTTGCTCTCGTTCGACTAGGGCCTTCAGGCTTTGCAACTCATGTAGCGCCTGGCGCATCTCAACAAGATCGTCGAGCGCCTGCTGGAAAAGCGCAGTTTGCCGCTTCCCTTTGATTTCCACGTCGCGTAGTTGCCGCGAAAGATCTTTGAGGGGCTCTACGGAGTGAAATATAACACCGCAATGAAGATCACAAGCATTGCGTAAGAAAAAAAGAATAGCAATACTATAGCTGACGTGTATTCGGCACGCACCTTGCGTGTCTCCATTGAGCTTCTTGACACAGCCAACCATTCGCTGCTGGAAGGCCTCGAGCTTCTGTGCACATTCGGTGGCTGCATCTGCCATCTTAGCCTCAGATGCCGATACTGTGTATTCCACCGTCTCCGTAAACGTCTTTGCATGCTCCTGCTGCTTTTCCACTAGCAATTGTGTCTGGCCCAGTTGCGTGCGCATGCCCTGCAGTAGCTCCTGATGCCGTTCAACCTGCTCCGTTAACGCTTGGCAATCACGAGTATGGTGGCGGAGACGAAACTCGAGCCGCTCCAATGCTAGCTTCACGTCAGTAAGTCGCTGCTCCGACTCCACCTGCAGCCCCTGCAACTGTGTCGCACCTTGCTGCTCGATCCCCGACGTTTTCTCAATCACCAGTTCGGCCAAAGTACCCATAGCCGTCTTGTTGGCTGCAACTTGAGCGCTTGCGAACTCCAGATCGCTTGCCAATTGATTTTCTACACCCGATGACGGCGACGCACAAATACCCTTAGATGCGTCAGCTTCGAGCACGCTAAAAGTTGCTTACCGACGGCTTGGTGCCTCAATGAGTCCTTTTTAAGCTGAGTCACGGCTGCAGCAAGCTCCATGAACTCCGCTCGAGTCACCTGGCGCGCGTTAGCATCTGCCGATAACGTAGAAGACGCCACGGAACTGGTGCCTGACTTCCGCTTCGTCGACGATCCTTTTCGGACAAGAACCATAGTGCCGCGCTACGCCGGACTTTCAGCGGGTATTTTTCCAGCGATGTCGGTATTCGTTGCAGCTTCATCCGTATTCGTCGCATTGGTATGGGCGTTTCGACGGGTAATTTTGTCGTGGACAAGTTCAAAGCACACTCTCACAGTCCATTCCAGACGTTGTCGACGAAGCAAGTTTTGTCGTGGGATTATCGATTGATTTCACTTGAGAATGGGCTGCACTCGTCCTGGAGCAATCGGTAAGTGACCCCTGCAAGGCAATGGTTTTCATGCATGCTAACGGGAAATCTTGTGTTTCGTGTTTTGTTGCAATGATTGTGAAGCTGTGGCATGCTCGCTGATAGCTGGATTGCTGTCATTATTTAGCATTTTACTGCCGTACTGGTCGGAGATCACCGTTGTCAGTGGCGCTGGCAGCGGAAGTGATGGGACAATTACGTCAAATCTGGAAGTTGCGTTTGGGATATGGGGAGCCTGTGTAATGATCCAAAACCGGACGGTCGGTGACAGTCTTCGCGGCTTCCTTTTACAATCGTCCGACTTCCATTCTTCTGAGAGCTACGCTGGAGCTACAGAGGCAACGTTCACCTGTGCTTCATTTTTTCAGGAAGGCGTGGTGGGAATTCATTGCGAGGCTACCCGTGGTTTTGCTGATGGTAAGTGCTCGCGGTCTGAGCGCAGTACACCTAGCAGCCTTTGCGCGGCGGACCAGCCTGTCGACATGCTGCTCCGCGCCTGGGACGAAGATCAAGAGCGGGGGACAGTCCGCACATCAGCTACCGAACGCCAAGAAGTAGCAGAGTGGCTTAGTCAATTTCTCCCAGACATGTGCGGTGCTCCAGGGCATGCAACGGTAGTGCTCTCGGCCATTTCGACCGCATGCTCAGGTTTTACGATACTTTTACTGCTGTTCGGCGTCGTTTTCGATAACCTTGAGTCGCGTATCGTACACGGTGGTGCGATGACAGCTCTGGTCGCAGGTGGCTTGCAGGCTGCATTGATAGGAGTTTGGATGTTTGAGACACACGTGCTGCATCACGAGGGAAACCACTTCGGCACTTCGTTTTACCTCAGCATCGTGGGTGTTGTCGGTCACAGCTTGACTTACATCGTCGCGATGCGCCACCTGCAAATAGAGAAGGACGCGCTAGTCGAGTTGGGGCTGCTTGAGGAGGACGACGAGTCGATTGATGATATTTTCAAAACGAAAAAACTTGCTGATGATTGGGACGACGGGGAGTGTACTGTCAAGGCTTCATCGCCTCGCAAAGAGGATGCCCCTAGACAGGTAGAACTGGTAGTGTAGCCTATTGAAGTACATAGTACAAGAAACTCAGACACGGCTGCTGGTTGATGCAGCAAGTTTCGTATTTTACCTCGTTCTTGGTCGACTTCTCACTTTTTGGCTTGCAGCATATCGACAACAGTGTCAGCGATAGTGAGCGAAGCTGTAAGGCCGGGCGATTCAATACCGCAAAGGTGCACGAGACCCGGAACGCCATGCGTATGCTTATCCTAACATTCGTTTGGTGAACCCAGCAAACAGAAGCTCATTAGATAGGCCAGCCAACACATACCAGCAAAGCGCACGTAAACATACCGCAATGTAAAAGTCCTCGAAGATTTTACCGTTGACTGCAATCTTGGGACGGATACCACAATAGTCTGCCTCTAGAAGCTCCGCGCGTGCGTCAGGCCAGTACGCACGGATCCTCTCCGCGAACTTCTCCGCTTTCGCAGGATCGGGCTGGTATTCAATGTTGTCAATCCACTGCACATCCGGTCCGAATCGAACGTTGCCCCCCAGATCGACCGTCGCGTGCACACCAAGGCCACCAATCTCGGGAATCGGGTACACCAAATGGCTAAGCGAGCAAAAACAACACCAGCAAACCGCAATCGTGAGCAGTGCGAAACAGTTCATGGTCTTCAAGCAATCTTCACCTGAAGGGGCGATTGTTGGAGCTGAGCTTGAAGTACGTGCCCTTCGCAAACTTATCTGGCACCGTGGGCAAAGGAAGCGTCGACGGACGTTCGACCCCTGGAGCCTCCATCTTGTCGAGTAGATCCGGTGCAAACATGCCCGAAGCGTTGACAAAGTAGTCGCACTCCACCTCCTGCTCTTCGCCTCCATTACTCTGCGTCGCCCGGATCACAAACCTCTTGGACTTGGTATCGTAGGTGCCTCCTTGAACTGTAGTCGCCCGCGCCACCATCGCGCCGTTCGCCTCCGCGTCGCCCTGCAGCGCCAACATGAGCGCGTGCGAGTCCACAATGCCAGTAGAGGGCGAGAACAGCGCCTCATGACAGTCCACCAGCGGCTCGATCTGTCTCGCCTCGCTCTTTGTCACCAGCTTCAGGTCGCTCACGCCGTTTTGCAGTCCGCGCTCAAGAATGGACTGCAGCTGCTGCGACTGATGCGCATGTGCCACAATGAGTTTGCCGCACCTCGCGAAGGGCACACCGAATCCCTCACAGAAGCCGTAGAGCTGCTCGCGCCCTTGAACGCAGAGTTTCGCCTTCCAGCTGTCCTTGGGGTAGTAGATCCCCGCTTCAACATCACCACCATCCGATCGCCCGTTACGGAATCAGATTGAAGTTCAGCTTGTGTACGCCACACCACATTCGAATCAGAATCGTACCGTGCACGACCTCGCTGTTGCGCGCGCTGGTCTCCTGGCCCACGAGCGCGTTCTTCTCCAGCAGCAGCACCTCCACGCCTCTACAGGCAGCTGCGCGCGCCACGGCGAGGCCCACCACACCCGCGCCAGCTACCACCAGCGTCTTGGTCGTCATCTCAGTCAGTCGGCGGGAGCAGCGGGAATCAGAAATGCAACCCTGTCGTCTCATTGGTCGAAAACCCGTCCTCTACCTGATTCATGTGCACCACACCACCGATATATTTTGACCTCCATCCATCTGAACGAATGGCTACACTCGCGACATTGACAACCATGAGCATGAGCGACTCGGAGGACGACGCGCTGGACTACGAGCAGGAGGCCGCGCCCGACGTGGAGCTGGGCTTCGTGTGCAACGAGCCCGTGGCGCTGGACGCGCTGCCGCTGCACCGCGAGCCGGACTGGACCCGCTGGGACGGCGGCCAGGTCGGTGGCCGCCCGAGTTGGCTGTGCCCCTCGGCGACGGGCGTGCCGTCCAGCGCGCAGCTCTCGTGCGCCGAGTGCGGCGCGCCGCTGTCGTTCCTGCTGCAGATCTACTGTCCGCTGGACGAGCAGGCGGACGCCTTCCACCGCAGCCTCTACGTGTTCGTGTGCCGCGCCGCCGGCTGCAGCCGCCAGGGCGACGGCAAGGCCTTCCGCCTGCAGCTGCCCCGAGACAACGCCTTCTACGCAGCCGAGGGCGGCGCCACGCAGCTGAAGGCGGTGGGCGACCCGGTGGACCTCTGCGCGCTCTGCGGACAGCGCGCGACGCTCACGTGCAGCGCGTGTCACGTGGCGCAGTACTGCAGCAAGGCCCACCAGAAGGACCACTGGACAGCCGGAGGACACAAGTACACGTGTGCACAATGGTGAGGAGGACAGTTTGGCTTTTGGTTGTTGCAAAAGAGGTGGACAATGGGGGACTGACTGACGGTGGGTCATTGGTGGCAGTTTGGAGACGCACGCGCTCGTGGAGGCGGACGACGCGCGCGAACAGGTGATCGCCAAGGGCTCCAAGTGGCTCTTCCCCGAGCAGGACCTGGAGATCGACCACGAGCCGGACAGTAGGGAGGCTGCCAACGAGTGCGTTGTGTGTGTTGTTTTTTTTTTTTGGTTGGTGAAGCGTGAACTGACGTGGGGTTTATATTGTTTGTGGGGCTCTGTAGATACGAGGCTAAGCTGATGGCGGAGTTTGAAAAGAGTAAGCGCCGCTTGTGTGTGTGTGTGTGCTGGTTCCTACGGTGCTTTGATGTTGTTAGTCTGACGTGTTTGCTGGTTGTGTGTGTTGTTTTAGACAAAGAAGCCGGTGAGAAGGCAGCCGAGGGCGAAGAGGACGACATGGATCTCGACGTTACGCAGCGCGAGCTGAATGAGGCACTAGGCCACACTAAGGACCAGGATCCTCAGTACGTGCGCTTCCTTACGCGCGTAGCTCTGGCCAAGGACCAGGTGCTGCGCTACTCCCGCTGGGAGAACGAGGCCGTGCTCTGGGTGCACTCCGAGGGCATGCACACGGGCGATGTGCCGCCGTGTGATCGGTGCGGCGGCGAGCGCAAGTTCGAGTTCCAGGTGCTGCCGCAGTTGCTGAACTACCTGGGCGTGGACCAGCAGAGCTCGCTTGGAGACATTTCGTCCCGCAGTTGCGAGTGGGGAACGCTTGCTGTCTACACTTGCGCCAAAAGCTGTCCACTGGAGGCTGAGTGCGCCCAGGAGTTCCTGCACTACCAACCCGCGTACGCTGGCACTTCCTAGAGGCAACCACGAACGCAGAACAGGAACGGCATTAATCAACAAGAGCTCCATATTTTTAGTCAAGAAGTCTCGGTGTCTGATGCCGAGGTCGCCTAGCGTCTTCATGAATTCATGATCGAGGAAGCTCCGTCTGACTATTGATAGGCGACGACCACCACGTCTGAGCCGCAAGCCTCCTAGAGATGTCGTCTTCAATCCCCGAGCATTAGTCTCGTCCAGCGATCAAGATTTGTCTCGGCATTCGTGAATTAGCCTCGAGAAGTGAGTTTGTGAAAAAGGTTTTGGCGCAACAACACACAAGAGGAACCAGGAATGTCGTCGCTGCGTGTGCGCGCGAAGAACAAACTGCTGACGGCGTTGGGCGCGGCAAAGCCCAGCACAAACGTGGCCTATGATCTGGCCTACTCGGACTTCGAGTCCACCCTGCAACGGCTGACAACGCTCGACACGGCGCTGAAAAGCTATGCGGGATCGCTCAAGACGTTCCACGGCGCAGCGAGTACTGTGGTTGGTGCCATTGACGGTTTGTCCTCGGGAGGCACCGGGACTTCGAGTTTCCAGCAGAAACCTGTCGGGGCCTCGGAGATGCAACAGTTCGCGGGTGAAGCTCGAGTGGCGTGCGCTGATGTGGACACGTTGGTACTTCAGGAAGCTTATGGTCAACTCGAGCAAGAAGTTTTGCTACCGGTTCGAGGCTGGCTGCAACATGCTCGTAACCTTCAAAACGAAGCCACAGCTTTCCAGGAGCAAAAGGCCCTCTACGATCACTATTCGCGCAAGGTGGCGTCGCTGCGTGAAGCGCACGAGAAGCGTGCCAGCTCGGGCCGCAGTGAAAAGTCCAAGGAGACGGAGCGCATGTTCCGCAACGAGCAGAAGCTGGCGGCTACCACGCAGGAGTACACACGTCTGTCGGACACGGTTATCCGCGACCTTCGCGCTTTCGTCATGTCCCGAGATGCTGCGTTGGCGCCATTGCTTCGTCGTGTTCTTCGCGGACGCGTGATTTACGCGGATCGAATGCATGAGGCTACAGGCCGAATTCGTGCGCTGATTGAGGATGGTGTGGAGGAAAGCGACGATGGAGGCGTGCTTGGCCAATTCATGACGGTTGCTCAGGGCGGTGGACCTGTCGGATCCGCAGCAATTATGGCAGCGGCGACCAACCCCCACGCAGCTCCCTGCACGGTGCGCAAGTCCTCGTTCGAGGAGTTTGTCGGAGAATCGGTTCCGAACATGTCCACTCGCAAGTCTGCTTGTATGGATGACGGCTGGGCAGCGTTTGCATCGCCTCCACCGCCACCGCCAGAGCACGAAATGCAGATGCCGTCGCCAACAAATGGAGGCTACGGGTTTTCGGAGCCGCACTACACGCCGCCGCACGCGGTGCCGCAGTTTATGACGGTGAACACGCCTTCAAACGCCGCTGCGACCAGGTCGTGGGGCGACGAGTTCCCTGCTGCCGTGTTTTCGAGTATGCCACCTAACATGTCGGCACCAACTGGTATGTCCATGGTGCCAAGCCCTCCTCCATCGCCGACGTCAGTGTCGTCGAACCCCTGGGATGCCTTCCCTTCAGCCTCAGCTCCTGCAGCTGATGCATTCCAAAGCGGGGAATGGGGCGCGACGGTGTCGAGCCAAGCCCCGTGGCAGCAACAGCAGCAGCAAATGCCTGTAGCTGAGTTCCGCGACATGCACCTGAATGCCTTGGGCGGCGAAGCTGGGTCCTTCCGCTAGGATAGGATAGCTCGGATAGCTTTAACGCGCAATGTGGATGAAACTAATACAACAACGTGTTATATTCTCGCTTCGAACGGAGTCACGAATGTTGGAGGAACTCAGGCGCTAGAATCGTACCCTTCACAGGAGTGGCGACGTAGTTGTGTCCATCTCTGCGTTAAGAATCTTACTGCAATGTTAGCTTAAGACTGCAGTGAGTTGTGATATATGATGCGAACAGTTCATGCAGCCAAAAACACCTGCCCACTCGCAGGTCCGGCGCAGTGCGAGGTGAAGCCTCACAGTTGAAAAAGAATCCGAGAGCGATGGCCTCCGAGGAGCACCAGGTCGACGACAAGAAGGACGAGCAGCAACCCCTGCTAACGAGTGTGAAGGTCGTGTGTCGGGAAGCTCCGGCCTTGATGGAAGAACAGCAAGTTGTGCGACGGATCGAAGTGTTCCTGGACTACTCGCCCCAGTACTGGCTGCACAAGGCGAGTCGGGACCTCCCTCTCCGACTCGTGAAGCGCGTGTTTGCCTGCAAAATATGGGACCGAGACGATGTAAACTACTCCATCGGACAGGCTGCGTCCGCGGGCAAACTCGACGTGATCCAGTGGTTGTGCTCGAAAGCGGAGGAAGCTCTTAATGTTCAGACCAGCGAACTATTGAAGGAATACAATACATTAGCTGCAGCGGCATATAATGGGCATCTAGACGTGATGAAGTGGTTCGTCGAAAACGGTGCCCAGGTGAACCAAGGGGACGGTGAGGGCTCTCAAGCTTTGGTTTTTGCTGCTGGTAATGGGCACTTTACTGCGGTGCAGTGGCTGGTGGAGCACGGGGCCACTCTGGGTGAAGCAGAGGGTGGTGATGATACAGCTCTACACGGAGCAGCTGCTTGCGGGGCTTTAGATATTGTGAAGTATCTGGTGGAGAAGGGCGCTCGTGTCGATGAGAAAAGTTATGACGGAAAGTCAGTACTGCATTATGCGGCGGGCGCTTCCAAAGAAAGTGTAGAGCTGGTGCAGTTTCTTCTGGACTGTGGACTTCTACTATCCGATGTTGACGAGCTGGGTCGAACCGCGCTGTACTATGCCAGCGTTTCGCAGAACTTCGAGGTCGTTGACCTTTTGCTAAAAGCTGCAATCAAGGACAATCGCCTCCCAGAAGCCGATCTATCGCGCTGCTTCCTCGAGGTGGCAAAGGGAGGCCGTCAAAGTCTAATCCAGCAACTCATCGAGTACGGGGTAGATCTCCAGTACGCGAATTTCCAAGGCAAAAATGCACTCCATGAGGCGGTCGGTGCTGGTTCTGTCAACGTGGTTGAATTCCTTCTCGATCGTGGAGTAAATCTCCATCGATCGGACAAGTTCGGCGCGACGCCAGTATTGGAGGCGGCTCGACATGGTCATCTCGAAGCTCTGCGCCGTCTCCTAGAGGTAGGAGGCAACATCAGCGATGTGAATATCGCGGGTCAGACCGCTCTCCATCTCTCTGCACAGGGTGGGTATAAGGAGGTATGTGGATTCTTGTTCGGGTATGGCGCAGATGGCAACTGTTGTGACCAGCGTGGATGGACGCCATTGCATAGTGCTGCAGCCGCTGGTCATGTTGACGTCGTGGAGTCGTTGATCGCCAATGGAGCCAAGCTTGATGCCGTAACTTTGTCTGGCCAGACAGCACTAGCACTCGCACAAGAGGGTGGCCATCACGAAACTGCACAATATTTGTCTGAACAAGGAGAAACTCAAGATAGCGTTACCCCCAATGGTGCGAAGCCAGACCCATTTGCTGAGTACAATGAGCATCTTCTCCACTCGGCCGAGGTGCACTTCAATTCGATCACTACTACCGTGCAGCACTGTTCCGACGGATTGTGGCTCGACTCGCCTATTCAGGTGAAGTTGAAAAAGCAAAAGTGGAATTCCAAGGGCTTTCTGGAGACGCTTAAGCAATGGTCACGCCTGAATCATCCTCACATCGTGAAATTGTACGGCTTCAGCCATAGCGACAACGCTTCCAAGGAGCCCTATTTCGTGTGTGAAGCAACTACCCAATTGGACACGGGCGCTGATCGTGGCGATCTGTGGGACATACTGTACCAAGCGTCTTTGGGTCTGCGGTATTTACATGACAGGAACATTGTTCATGGAACGCTTTACCTTGACAGCATCGTCATGACTTCGAGTGGAGTTGCGAAGATTGGCGTCTTTGATGGTTGTTTCGATACCTATCTGCCTTGGTGTACGGCCCCTGAAATTATTGTTGGGCTGCCAGCTTCGTTCGAGTCTGATGTGTACGTGTTTGGCTTGGTTATCGTGGATGTCATCAGCGGTCGAGGTATGTGGAAATTCGACGAGAACAGCGCTACACAAGATGCTATCTTGTCTGACGAACTTTTAAGTAAGCCGGACAACATGACGCCATATCAGTGGAATTTGGTCGAGAGAATGTGTCGCTACAACCCCACCGACCGACTTTCGATGGCAGACGTCGTTCGCGAACTGGAAGCGCTCACCAAAAACCACACGATCGACCAAGATTCGTCGTCCGAGTCGGAAACCGTTTCTACAGACGAACACGATTCGCTCAGTGAGGATCATGTCTCGAATTTGGGTCTTGGTCACGTTAGAATTGGTGCGTCAACGATAGCCCGTATCCTTACCGAGATCGATACCACTTGCAGAGGCTCCATGACTATCGATAGCATGAACAGGGACGTGTACGATCGCCTAATCGACATTTTCAATCAGCTTCAAGAACAATCAAGCGCCCCAACCAGCGAAATCATCCAGCGATACAGCAACATCGTGCGGTACTTCCACATGCGCCTCCAAACAACCAGCTCCGTGGGTTCGTCCCAAGCCGCTCGATTTGCTGCGAGTCGTCAAGCAGCTGACGACACTTTCTCCGTACACGGCGACATTGATGGTTTCATGGCTATCGCAGCGCTGTCACAATCTGCGCCAATTCACCAGTGGCGAGATCAGTGGGAACTCCGTCGACGACAGCAACAGCGTGAGATGCTACAAAAGCTTGAAAACCTGCCGGCTTTGTTAGAAGACGTGGACGATGAAATGGAACGAGATGAAGCGCTGACGTACCTGCGCTTTGAGCTAAGCAAATACCCCACAAGCTACGCCACGAGCAAGACCGGTGAGTTTACGCAGGTGAAGTCGACGATCACTGCACTATCAACGGTGAAGAATCCGAACTGGTTCATTCCTGCGCATGAAGTCCAATTCGACAAGTTCGACGAGTTCAGCCGAGGCGGCTTTGGTAAGGTGTACCACGGCAAATGGAAACGATCCGAAGTGGTGGTGAAGAAGGTCAAGCTGAAAACGGACGAAGACAAGGCTGCGTTCCTGAACGAGGTGGAGGTGTGGCACAAACTGTATCACCCGAACGTGGTGCGGTTGTACGGTGCATGCCACATCCAGCGCGCATTCTTCGTGTGCGAATATGCTGCCAATGGCCAACTGGACCATTACTTGCGAGACCATCCACACGAAGTGTGGCAGAAGTTGTACGAGGCAGCGTTGGGTCTTCGGTATCTGCACGTGAAGGGCATCGTGCATGGCGACCTGAAGTGCAATAACATTCTGGTTGCAAGTGATGGCAGTGCAAAGCTGACCGACTTCGGCTTGAGCACTGTCGAGTTGAAAACTACCGAAGTCTTGGGTGGGCCAAACGAGCCAGAGTGTGAGGCTGAAAGTAGCGCACAAGTGCCAGTTGGTGCGGTCCGGTGGAAGGCCCCAGAGGTGCTACGCGGAGAGAAGTCAACGTTCGCATCAGATATCTACTCATTTGGGTTGTCAATTCTCGAAGCCGTGAGTGGAAACTATCCATGGGGCACGACGCTGGATCCAGTGGTACGATTTTTCGTCGTGAAGAAACAGCAGATCCCTAACCGTCCAGCAAACTGCAGCGAATCTGCCTATGCTTTGGTAGAGCGAATGTGCCGATTCGATCCGAGCAAACGCATGGGGATTAGTGCTGTCGTCGACGCACTGAAAGCGCTGCGTTGAACCTTTCGAGCTTCAAGTGGGGGCTACCTGTAAGTATGCCTTGTATTCTCCATCTTCTTCAAACTGAACCAAAGCACGTCGCTGTCGAAACAGTATTCACTCGCCTCGGATATGTTCCGAGAGCGCATTCCTCGTTCAAAAGGTGCTAACGTCAAATCTATGATTCCTTATTCATTCTTACGCGAGATGCCACATTTTACCACGCAGATCCTCTAATCCTCCAGAACAACCTCAACAACTTCATTCAGTCGCTCTGCCCGTTTAGCACGCCAGCGGATATTCTCCTCGAGATACTTATCACCTTGCATTTCGCGCAGTCGCGACACTGCGCGCTTGAACGCCACATTCAGGTCTTTCAACGCAACAAGGTTGCCCACATCCAAGCCAGCCATCTGCGCCGGACCGTAGGCCCCCACCGGTGCATCCCATGAACTCGTTGTCGGCACTCCTACAGCCGCGTTCTCCTTGTTCACGCGCTGCTTCTCCTCCTCGATTGCCGCAGGACTGTTGGCGCCTTCTGACGCCGCACGGACACTTTCATCATCGAACAGGAAAATTCCGCGAGGCTCCACTGCTTCGGATGACACCACAAGCCGCGTGTGATGCTCATACAGCTCGTCCACGAGTAGGATGAACCGCCGCGCTTGGTCGTGCTGCGTCATGCTTAGCGCCGGCACGCCGTCCAGCACCAGCGTGTGGAAGCACTCGGCCATCGCCTTGTAGTCCGCCGCGCCCTTCTCCGTGTCGCACAGTAAACTGAATGACGCTCGGCACACTCCACCCTTGGCGCGACCTCGGACGTCCAGCGTACGTCCCATCATCACCGGCACACGCAGCACTTCGTCCCGAACAGCGTCACTTTCACTAGCAGCATTTTCTTCGTCGTCAAGAGCCAACAAGTCTCGGTACAAAGTGTCCATCTTGCGTTGCGTAGCTGCCGTCAGAGGTGAGAGAAAGATCTCCTCGCCTCCCACCGGCTCGCACAGGAAGCGGTAATCCACGTCCGAGTTCATCGGCACCACGCGCGTGTGCCTCGCGAGCTGGTCCAGGAACGGCAGGAAGTACTCGCGGTTCGTGCCATCCCTGTACAGATCCTAGTAACAACATCAACCACAGACAACCACACCGTCAGCTCTCCCCACATCCACAACACGCAGACACCCCTCCACCCCCAACATACCTGCGGTGCAGTGTTCGACGTCGCGACCATGACCACACCTCGCGCGAAGAAGACGCCGAAGAGCTTCCGCATGATGAGCGCGTCCGCCACGTCCGTGACCTGGAACTCGTCGAAGCACAGCAGGTGGCTCTCGTCCGCGATGGCGTGGGCAACCTGCAGCACGACGTCTCGCGCCTCGTCCAGCACGATGTGTCTCTGTCGGCCGTAGCGCTCCAGTTGCCTGCGCTTCTCCTGTGCCAGGCGGCTCTGCACCTCCAGCATGAACTCGTTGAAGTGCACGCGGCGCTTGCGCTGCACGTTGGCGCCGCGGAAGAAGAGGTCCAGCAGCATCGACTTGCCGGTGCCCACGCCCCCGTGGACGTACAACCCGCGAGGCACCAGGACCGACGGCGCACCACCGCCAATTTTGTCGCCTTCCTCGACCGCTTCTTGCTTCGCTGGCGGCTGGAAAACGGGCAACGCGTAGCCGTCGAGGCGCGAGTGGAGTTTGTCCAGGAACCGGCGGGCGATAGCTGCCTGTTTGGCGTCGAAAACCAGATCCCCGCTCTTCACCAGCGAGTCATACGCTGCCGTGGGCTTCAGAGAGGCAGTAGTGAGAGAACCGATCCAGCGCGACGAGCAACGGGCGTCTGGGAGACGAGAACGGAGGCGATGCACAGGAAGCATGACCGGCAGGAGATGGATGGTGCGAAAGTCTCAGCTACTTTAGTTAAACATGAAACTGTGACAACGCCTATAATCCTTTTGCACATTTTGCTGGTTTGGAATCACGAAAAAGAATAAACCTATGATGTGGTTTGGGGCTGAGGTGTCCTTGGGGTGTCGTTTCTTGGCCACACACTCATTAAATGAAATTTAGCGAGTTGAAGCCTTCATTTGAAGGTCTCAGTCCAATAGAGGCCTGCGAAAGGTTACATGGAATTGATTCGCCGCCACACAGTACGATCTGGTAACGATAAAGAGATGAAGACTCTTTCCTCAGTGTGCCAAAGTTCCGTCTGGAAACGACACGGGTAATACTAGTAGCATAAATGAAATCCGTGTTGATCTATGATAGGTAGAAGCGAATGCGTTTTGTTGCCTTGTGGGTGTCCTTATCACACAAAATTGGTGCTGTAGTTGTCCTTGGTGACTAGCTCACTCACTGGTCCGAATGCATCCTTGACGGTGCTTCGCATCTTGAACGCCTGTTGCTTCTGCAATTGGGCAGCGTCGTGTTTGGCCATCACTACCGAGTAGACAAAGGTACAGACAGTGGAAAACACTGTTACGGCAGCAGCAATGACTGTCCCGTACATTGGAGGGCCGTATACATCAGATGTATCATCGGAATCGGAGGAATCTGAAGACTCCGAAGCGGCTTCGGTGCATCGTGGGCCCGTCCACGAACTCGACTTGCACTTGCAGCGCCCATTTGAGCATGTACCGGTAACAGTACCAGTTGTCGAGATCGTGCAATCGGCATTGGAGTCACAGAACGCCATGCCTGAGACTGCCGTGTCTGGGTTGTCGTCGTCAACGTAGTCGTCGATGTTGTTCTCGATCCACTTCTTGGTCGGGTGTGTGTCGGGGTCGCAGCCGATTGCCATGTCGGTGTCGTCTGACGTGTCCTGGTACAGCCGGACGTAGTCAATCTTCAGATACATTGGGAACGAGTCGCAAATGGCGTTATCGGTCGAGCTGGAACCATCGCCGCGACAGCTTCCCTCACCAGCATTCGGAGGAGAAGATCCCCATGAACTCGACAATGCCACGTTGAAAATGATGTACATGGGCTCCTCGATCATGATCTTCTTCGGGTTCATCTGGGCGGTGTCCTGCGGAGGGGTTGTGAGCACGTCGGCGGTGACCTCAAACATCGGTTGGCCCTCAACTTCCCAGCGGATGTAGCCTTCGTCGCCCATGACCCATTCGACGGAGTACGTGACCCAGTCCAAGTAGGCAGCCATGTGCACTTCCCAATTGGCCGAGATGGCGTCCATTTGGTAGGCGAACTCCGATTCAGCGCTGGTGGAACCACTCGAAGCCGTACACTCCGAAGCTGTATTGCCGGCGCTGCAGAGGTAGGCACCGTCGTATTGGTTCATCTTTGGGAAGCATGTACCGTTGGCGTTGATGCCCCAGTGCACGCCCGTATTCATGTAGCCGAGGTCTGCATTCGGGTCGTACGAACCCGGACAGATATCCATTGTGCATGCGTTGTCTGTGATGCCTTTTTGGATCGAGGCATTGACCGTAGCGAAGGATTGGACATCGTCTTCTTCGACGTCGCAGAGATTGTTCGCGCCGTAGCGAAGACCCTGGTACCATGACTTATGGCCGCGCAAGTTGTAGTAGTACGCCGTGGGGACGTCTGCCTGGTTGGCCCCATCGGTGGTACAGTCGTAACTGTAGTAGCAGTATTCGGATGAGTTATCGGCGATGCGGCGGAAATCGTCGGGCATTCCCGGGCCAATCTGCAGTGAGGTCGAGATGGCGGTGCCACCGCCTTCCAGGATATCGATCTCGGGTGCGCCTCGCCCCTGGTTCGCGTTCAGACCCGACCCAGGCGTGTCATTGCAGGCACTGATCCTCTGGTTCTGGGACGAGAAGATGGTCTCGTTGCACTCGTTGTACGAGTATGGCCACATCCTACTCGTGGACGCTGAGAAGATAGCACGGCCAAGATTCCCAAGCAGCCAAATTCCAGGCCAGGTCGGATAGTAATCGATGTTGGCGGCACGCACTGTCGTCGATCCGGTAGACACGTCCGGATTGCCAGACTCGTTGGTCACGGCCCCTGGTAGCTGCGCCCGTACCTCGATCATACCCCCCTGGAAACAGAATTTGTTCCACGACTGCACCATGCCCGAGCGGTAGTAGAAGTGCACGGTTTGGTAGCCTGGCGGGGAGATGTAGCTGTTCCAGACCGTCTCGGCGATCGTCTCGTCCGTCGAGTTGATGAAGAAGTAGCAGGTGCCGTCGTCGTCGCACTCCGTACCGGTCATGTTGACCGAGTATACCTCCAGTGCCGAGTTCACGCCGTCGGCCTTTTCCAGGGCCGTCCAGAGGTGGTCGTCGCCAGCCTCGAAGCTTCGTCCTTCCGTGTTGAACTCGTCGCTCATGGTCAGTGTCCATGTCTTTCCCCTGGATGTTGTGTACGACTGGGCGCTGTCGGGAGTGGAGGGGTCGACCCATGGTAGAATGCCCGACTTGGTAGAGTACGACGAGTTGGACCCCAACACCGTCGTCAACGATACAGCTAGAGCTACAGCAGTAGCAAGTCTTGTCCACCGCCGCATACTTGCACGGACCTGTTGTCGGTGGGGGTGTATTCGGAGCCCAAGGGCCGAATTCGAAAGTGAAGTCTCCGTGACCGAGTCCAGCGCGGCAACAACGTGTCTCGGCCATTGACGCCCTTCTTTTGGGCTCCTTCATTCAGTGCGAGCGGCTCCCGCTGCATCCGGCCAACGCAGCGCGCCACATCGGTGCTGCAGGCATCCGGGCGGCCGTGCAATCCGCACAAAGCGAAAGCAAAGCCGCACCAAGCACAACCAACACCGTTCACCGTGCATCCACACCAAAAAATCCCCCCCCCCCCCAGGCAACGCCAACCGTCCACGAGATCACCTTCCATGAGATCCCAGTCAACTTGAACCCACTCTCACCAGTCGCCGCGTTGTGATCCTTTCGGTGGTCGCACACTGCCATCTATGTACCCTCCCCCAACTTCATGTCCGCCACATAAAACCCATAATCTCGCACCCACCTCCATCTTCACCAGAAGAAAATCCCAATTCCGCACTACTACCCTGCCGCCCATGGCGCCGTCGCTGGCGTCGCCGCCGCCGTCCCCGCGCGCCGAGTCCGTGGACCTGGAGTGCGGGCTGGGCGCTCCCCCCTCGCGCGCAGAGCGCCGCCAGCTGGAGCGCGACCTGGTGCTGGCCTTCGACTCGCGCGAGCTGCGCCGCCACGAGGCGTGGTTCCTGGTGGACACTGCGTGGCTGGACGCCTGGATGAGCTACGTGCTGGGCGACCCGGACGACGCCGACGCTCCCGCCCGACCCGGCCCGCTGACCAACGACGCGCTGTTCGACCGCGAGGAGTTCCGCCTGCGCGCGGGCCTGCAGCAGACGCGCGACTACCGCGGCGTGAACCCGCAGGTCTACGCGCTGTACGCGGAGCTCTACGGCACGGACGGGGCCAGGCCCATCGTGCGCTGGACGCTGGACCTGTACGCGGTGCCCGTGATGATCGACGACGTGCGCGAGATGCAGCGCGCGCCCGAGCTCAAGGCGCGCGCGCTCGTGCAAGAGCTCAACGAGCAGTTAGACGTGCAGCGCAAGGGGCTGGAGGCGCTGCGCCCGCCGCAGGAGGACGACGAGAGCTGGACGTACCGCTGTCTCTGTCGGTGCGAGTTTCTGGTCCCTTTCCTGTACCGCGTGCTGGGCGGAGGACCCACGTACACGCGGGAGAAGCAGACGTCGTGGAGCGAGCTGCTGTGCTGCTGCTGCGCGAAGAGGAAGAAGAGGAGTAAGAGGAGACGAAGCAAGGGGAAGAGGGGCAGGAAGGACAGGAGCAGGAGCAGGGAGGAGGAGGAGGAGGAGGAGACGAGTAGTGACGAGGACGAGACCAGCAGTGACGAGGAGACCCACGGACTGCTCGGGTGAGAGCGTCTCTGTTTCTCCTCGGTGGTGCAGCTGACCATCTCTCTCTCTCTCTCTCTCTCTCTCTCTCCTATGAGTGCAGTGTATTGGCATCTCCTCTGACGGACGAATAGATGCTCCGAGTTTGTGTTTTTGGTGGTGGTTGGGAGTGTGTAGGTTATTGGTTCCGGGGTGACTGTGTTCGTCGCGCGTTCGAAGGTTGAGGGGTTGCAGCGGAGTGCTCGCCGCTTCCCCACTGCAGAGGCTGCTTTCGAGAGGGACGCCAGGGCAGCACCCACAGGATTCCTGGACGCACATACGACGAGGTCTGCGTTAGCCGACGAGAAGCACAAGTGGCGGGACAGTTTCCAACCTCACCTGCAAACGGTTTGGGCCATGAAGCGTGCCGGTGGCCTGGAGATCCGCCATGACCTGGCTTGGACGAAGTGGCCATACCCCCGCCAGGTAGATAGACAGAGAACGTATCTTCATCGTCCAGCATGCGGTCGTCAAAGCATAGTTGCAACTCGCCGTCCACTTCCTTCCGGTAGGGCGAAAGGAGTGTGAATTGCTCCTGCACGAGACCCTGCCGAGATACAAGTGAAGTCGTCAGCTAGAGCCTCCAGATTGACATTCTGTGCTGGAATTCAACAACGCACCCGAAGCTCACTGACGGGGATGGCTGCCGCAACACGGAGAGAGAAGTACGGCCTGTATTAACCACGGCAGCAATCGGCATCAAGGAATTCTTGAATGGCATTCCGAACAAGTCACGGCCAACATACACGGTACTCTCCACACCATGGCGGAATGAACGTGCGTCGCGCACCCAGACGTGAACGATGCTGTCTAGAGATTGCAGCCTTTTGGAGGTTCTCTCCACGCAGCGACAGTCGTCCTGCGGGAGCACACGCTCGTAGGCGACAGCTCCAAACTCTCGTTTGGGTGCGCCGGAATCGTCAGCATCGGACTGAATGTTGGACACTAGTGTTGCGGCTGAGACGGCTGCAAGGATAGCAGTCGATGCGGTCAGCTTGTCGTGGCGACTTGGCCCTCCGTCCGCCATACTCGTTCACGCGTCCCTAGAGATACTGCCGCTGAAGCGCCGCACTATATATCCGTTCAGTGATTCATGCAGTTTGCTGCACTGGCAAGTGGCGTCGATGGCCCCGGAGCTCTACGCAAATGCGACCTCAGGCGCCGGCTGACGTCTCCACGATCACCGCAGCTCCAGAAACTTCCTATTGGGGACAATGGCTCCGACCCGCGGCAGCGACGGCGAATCAAAGACCGCCGCGAGGAAGCGATCACTCGTCAAAACGAGCAGCTTATGAATTCTGAGCTCCAGAACCAGCAGCAACAGTGTCGCGAGCGCTTTCTCGGCCGGTGGTACCATATCCGCCAATTGTACGCAGTTGTCAGTGAAACGATGGCAGCTCGTAGCGAGAATATGCTGAATCGACGAAAGTTACCAACCTCTACGGTCGGAGCAGCTTCAACGTCGACTTCCGCAAAAACGACTGAGCCCCTGACACCTGCCCCGCTGCATAGTTTGACAGCGATGCCGTGGCTAATTGATGTGGCTCGAGAACTCCGCCATGGGTTCGCATCGTATCAAGTCACGATGCCGCAGTTGGAGATTGCGATCGGCTCAGTCCTTCATTTGACATTATCCTCTGCGCGAAACGCGATATCGACAGCGCAGATTGCGTCTTCGTTGCGAAATGTTTTCCAGGCTTTCCAGCATCAGCCAGCGGTGTCGACTATAGATTACCGCGAGCTCTTGAGCGCATTGTTCGTGTTGGATCGCTGGCGTGAAGACGAAAAGAAAATGGTGGCACGATGGTTCCACGAGTTTGCTTTCCCTCTAACCGAAAATTCAGCGGCTATTGGTGACATAAAGATGGCTGTCCGCGGATTCGATCTCCAACGCATGTTGTTCACGGCGTGTGGGGATGAGATGGACGAGTCCAAGATGCAACCGTTTGTGAAAGAGCTACTTGCGGCAATGAACCAACGGGGGCGAAGCTATATCGCGGAGACAACTTTTTGGGATTATTCAGGTATGCATCAGGTGTTCTTGTGCTATCCTGAATCAGAGGAATCCTTATCAGTTTTGGTCTTGTGAACTAGATGGGCACCCGAAGTTATTGGAGACAATCCGGATGCTCTGCTGGAAGCGACTAACAGACGACACGCGGCTCATCTTTTATCGAGATGTGTACTTACATGCTAAGGAGCGCTTTGCGAAAGAGGAGGCTCGAGTGCGCTTCGAAGGGGCTCTTGGGATTTGGCGTACACGCGAACCTCGGCAACGACTCGCAAGATGGAAGATTTTTGTGCGATATCGAAAACTCATCCGCCGAGGCGACACGCATTTCAGAGGATGTTCCGCAGCGAAGTTAGTGCGGGGGTTCAGGAAAAACCTCAAGCGGCGACAGGAAATGCGTGACTTGGTGCTAGTGGCTCGAAACTATCGCACTTTTTCCTTGCTACGCTTAGCTTTCAGGCCGTGGGCACTATTTTGGCGCTCCATGCAGTTGATGTAAGTATTTAGCGGACGGGGTTTTAGAGTTCCTAAGCTTATCTGCACGTTACCGTGTTGTATTGTTCTCTTAGGCACGCTGCAGCTTGGCGACGCAGTGAGCGGCACGATTTTCATGTTTGTCAAAAGCGCTACTGGTACTCGTGGACCACCTATTATGAAGTAAGGATTCAAAACTCGCTCGACGATGGAAGCTTTACTTACAATAGAGTTTTTCTTCGCCAATTTGATGATGGACACAGCAAGCCAAAGCACGTAGTGAGCACTGTGACAAGCTTGCAGTGGTATTTCTCGCTGACAAGCACCGAAAAAGTACGTTCTTCCCATTTGGGTTCCCCATCTTGGATTCTGACGTACTGAATTTGAGCTTTTTGTAGTTATTCGATCGTGCATGGATACTTGGTTGGCCCACAAACGCCGCCAAGATGAGGTCGTAGCTGCAGATATTCGCGGGCGGCAACTGCAGCAAGACTTGATACTACTTCAGCAACTGGAGGCAGAGCGCACTTTGATGGAAGTGGAAGACAAACTGAGTGCTGTGGTGGAAGCTAGAGCACTCGAATCCGATGAAATGGGTCGCAGGCGCTCATTCATTGCGGCGACTGACCGTGTGAACGCCAACCGTAAAATGCAAAAGCAGAAGGAGGAGCGCATTCAGTACAAGACTTCTCGCGAGCTTGCTGCTGAGCTGGAGACGAAGCAGGCTTGGGCTGCTATTGCCGAGCAGGTGGCTGCTGAAGTGCGTGCGGCTACACTTACTTGGCTCGATACTGTTGAAGCCAAAGAGCATATAAACACGGAGACGACACGAATTTTCGAAACCGATGCGAAGTGGATCCGCAACGAGCTTGACCGGGATCCAGACAATGCCCCGTTCAGAATTATGCCGCGAGGCTGTCGTTGGCAAGTTTTCTTGGAAGCTCCTCACGGTACTGTGACACGAAGACTTACCAAGGCATTCTACCTAAATACTGTGACATACGAGAAGTACTGGTGTGACGAGGTCGTAATTGAGGAATGTGAGGGCATCGCACGAGAGGTTATTATCCAGGGGCGGATCGATGACGCACTTGCACGCCTCAATGCGAAGGAGGCCGAGTGGGCACTTCAAAGGCGCCAGAATACTGCCGCCACGCGTATCCAGATGATGTTGCGTTGTCGGCAAGCTCAATCTGTGTGTCGGCGCATCATTCGCAACACTTTCATCAAGCGTATAGACCCCAGCTCGGGTGAGATCATTTATTTCAACCTTGCTCGTCCCCAAGAAGTCCGTCTACGACCACCAACGTTAATCGGAAGTGACGAACCACTTATTCCTGTGGAGTCTTCGACTTGGGTCTATCGACAAGATATTCATGGCGGCGGATACTACGAACGGATTGACACAGGTGAAACTTCGGCTGGACCACCGGATTACTATATTCTTTGCACGCGCTGCTCGGTGAACTTTGTCACGAGGCGAAAAATATCCAGTGGAGCTCGCTACTGTATCGGGTGCTATGCGAACTTTCGCTATGCTGCTAGAAGAGTCACAGCTACAGTTGAGGAAGATAGCGGATGGACGAAGATGCCCGTGCAACCTGCAAACTGCATGGTTTGCCGCAACGCAGCAGCTCATTTCGTGTGCACAGATTGCAAACACGATGCCA
This sequence comes from Phytophthora cinnamomi, assembly GCF_018691715.1. NCBI lineage: Eukaryota > Oomycota > Peronosporomycetes > Peronosporales > Peronosporaceae > Phytophthora > Phytophthora cinnamomi. The sequence continues at coordinate 119,090 of NW_027150941.1, forward strand.
CGTGTACACGTTGCTTTAATGCAGTACATGGAAGGTTAGCAAAGAACAAAGCACACACTCCACCGATTGCGCTTGTGAGCCGGCTATCCGAGTAAATGTGGGCAAATTCATGTACATACTCCAAATTTCCATTTCCAAAAACCATCCATTCATAACTCATATCGGAACTTGAAACCACACTGTACACAATCAACCACCCAGCGCAATGTGTCGCTCTAAGAATTTTTACGTACGTGTGGGGTTGCTAGACTCCAAACACCGCAACGTGGCTCCAAAATCAGTAAATCTCGTAGTTTCCGTAGGCGGACCTCATACCGGTCACCTAACGCCTCGCAGCAGTGCGGTAGCTGTGCTTTATCCATCCATCCAGTCATTCAGTCCTGTGCGCGCAGCTTGCGGTTCGCATTAGCAGTCGCAGACGCACTTGCCGTCGCGCCGCCGTTCGTGCTCGGGTAGCTGTTCTGGACCACGGTGGGAGGGACGCCGTTGTAGCCGACAGCGGGGCCCACGCCAACGCCTACGCCGGGGCCGTAGACGCCAGGGCCATACACACCAGGCCCATATACGCCGGGGCCATATACGCCAGGACCATACACCCCGAGGCCGCCCACGCCGACACTTGCGACACCAGGAATGCCCACGCCAACAAAACCCGGGCCACCGACTAGTGTCTGGGCCACCGCTTGTTCCGCGCACACCCCGTTCGACAGAGCCGCGGTAGCGATGCACACGGCGAAGAGCTTGATACTGGTGAACATGACTGGAGGTTTCTTGGAAGAACGACAGCCGGAGAAATGGCGGCTTGAGTAGTTGAAGCTCAGCTCAGGCGAGTAAATTTGCGAATGAGGCCTAGAAGCGTAGTGGTGGTGGTTCGTCATTCCTTCCTTCACTCAGTCCGAGTTGTTGGGATATCGGTCGTCTGCGTAAGCTCGCATAAGTCTTACGCTGGTACGCCGTCGGTCTCGGGTGCTCTCGACCTCTAAGATACAGACCCCCATGTGACGCTGCTTGAGTGGCCCGCCGTGCTGCACGAGCCAGGTGGACTTCAATCTGGCAAAGCTTTACTTTAGCAGTCGCTTCAGCTGCCGCGGGTGCCGGTCAGCTTCTACGTGTTCTTTTGCGCGCCTCGCGATTCATCTTTCGTGCACATGGTGACGCGCTCCGGCGGCGAAGAGATCCTTCTGGCCAACGACCAGCATCTCGCCATTTTGTACTGCGTATTTGTATGATGGATGTTGAAGTTGACTGCCCCATATATATACCACCTACCACAGCCGGGCCGACAAGAATCCTCTTGTCGCTTTGCAAACCAGAGGGAATATCCCTCAGGAAAGCAATCGCGTATCAGATGACCACCGGCAGCAGTCAAAAGCACGAAACACGTGCTACCGTGGTGACCTGCAGCCACGAATGAGACCCCGTTGCGATGGTCAACACAGCCACCCGCACGTATTAAATTAATATCTGCATTCGTGTTCAATACCCAGCCGGTACGAATCTGTACTGCCCGACCCGACTGTCACCTGAGCTCGACCCGACTATCACTTGAGTTCGACCCGAGGTCTCAAAAGCCGTATCCAGCACGCCGCAGTCGCTCATTCTTCAATTCACGCTCGGGTTCCAACCCCTCGAGGCGAACCTTACAGAGCCAGCGCTCTCCGTGCCGCAGCAGACCAAGCTTCCGTCTACAACACACAGCCAACATTCAGCCATGTTGAGCAGCAGCAACATCTTCGCCATGTGCATCGCCGCCGCCGCACTGTCCAGTGGAGTACAGGCGGAGCAGGCCGTGGCCCAGACCTTCGGCCACATCCACGGCGTCCACGGTGTCGGAGTCGGCGTCGGCGTCCCCGGCGTGGTGAGTGTCGGCGTCCCCGGTGTGGTGGGTGTCGGCGTGGGCCCAGGTGTGTACGGCCCTGGCGTGTATGGTCACCACGGCGTCGGTGTCGGTGTCGGTGTGCCGGGCGTGGCCGGCGTTAGTGTCGGCGTCCCCGGTGTGGGCGTGGGCGTGAACGGAGTTGGCGTCGGAGTGGGTGTTCCCGCGGTTGGCGTTGGTGGCCCCGTGGTCGGCGTCGGCGGCCCCGCGGTCGGATACAACGGCGCGCCGGCGAATGCCGTGTCCAACGCGAACGCTGGCAATGCCAACGCATACGCCGGCGCTCCTGCCAATGTCGTCTCGAATGCGAACGCCGGCGCTCCTGCCAATGCCGTGTCGAACGCGAACGCCAATGCAGGCGCACCTCCCGCCGTGGCCAATGCCGGCGGCGCCAACGCCAACGCGAATGCCGATGTTGGCGGCGGCCCGGGTGGCAACGGTGGCCCGGCCCAGACGGTCACGTCGACGAACGGCGGCGGAACCGCCTCCGCGACCACCTCAAAGACGGTAGGTGGTGCGTCTGCGACGGCCTCGGCGAACACAAACGCGAACGCGGGTCCGAGCGGCAGTCCTGGCGCTGGCCCAAGCGGTGGTCCCAACACCGCTACTGGTGGCGCGGGCGCGACGTCTCAGAAGGCGTACCGCAAGCTCCGTTCCGTGTAAGAAGTGTCTCCGAGTCCGCCGTCGGGTTGGTTCGACATGTCTAGCTTTTTGTGTCATTAGGTGTCGATGAGTGAGTATCCGTGTGGTATCCTACGAATAAACTACTACTTTGTTCGTTCAACCTCGTTCGGCTCTATCTGCGCTCACTGGGGTTCCGACTGTACTGTATATGCTTGGCCTAGATCGGACCGACTTGGCGGGGTCGTCGGTCGTTAGCTCGATCAAATCTAGACTGCGCTGTAAGCTTCCCCCACCAAAACGCTGACCAGCGAAATCCGACCGACGAAGATGTGGCCCTGAATATCAATCGTGACACTGCAGCTACTTAAGTTTTCCCCACCAAAACGGTGACCAGCGAAATCCGACCGACGAAGATGTGGCCCTGAATATCAATCGTGACACTGCAGCTACTTACTTGTTGTAGTAAGACACGCCAGGACAACGGATTCGATGCGGGCCGAGCCGTTCAAGGTGCAGTTCCCTCGAAGCGTGATGCGATTGCTTTGTCACGTGTGCGTTATGCAGGAGCGTCTGTCTGTGTAGCTTCGGTGTGGGAATCAACCGAGGAGCACAATGCACCCCAGCTAACGAAACATCAAAGTACGAACTCTACTATGTATGATCTGTTCCTCCCTGCTAGCCGAAGTTCGACCAATGCGACCTACGGGAGAAGTTGTGTGTTCACGTGCTATGGAGGCGTAGCTTGGTCCTCGGTCTGAGAAAAGCTACCATTGCGTAGCCGAAGCGTTTCGAGAGCAGTGACGTCAAGGATATGAAGGATATGAAGGATACGAAGGGTATGAAGTACTGGAACACAACATTTGTATTTCTTTTGGCAGCACAGACGGACACTAACTCGAAAAAACATTGAAACCCCGCTTAGACGCCTCGGCTTCGTCGGTAGGGTAGGATAAGATAGGCGTACGTGCGTTTGTTAGCACAAGCAAGCAGGCGGACCTCATACCGGTCAACTACCGCCTTGTAGCAGTGCGGTAGCTGTGCTTTATCCATCCATCCAGTCATTCAGTCCTGTGCGCGCAGCTTGCGGTTCGCATTAGCAGTCGCAGACGCACTTGCCGTCGCGCCGCCGTTCGTGCTCGGGTAGCTGTTCTGGACCACGGTGGGAGGGACGCCGTTGTAGCCGACAGCGGGGCCCACGCCAACGCCTACGCCGGGGCCGTAGACGCCAGGGCCATACACACCAGGCCCATATACGCCGGGGCCATATACGCCAGGACCATACACCCCGAGGCCGCCCACGCCGACACTTGCGACACCAGGAATGCCCACGCCAACAAAACCCGGGCCACCGACTAGTGTCTGGGCCACCGCTTGTTCCGCGCACACCCCGTTCGACAGAGCCGCGGTAGCGATGCACACGGCGAAGAGCTTGATACTGGTGAACATGACTGGAGGTTTCTTGGAAGAACGACAGCCGGAGAAATGGCGGCTTGAGTAGTTGAAGCTCAGCTCAGGCGAGTAAATTTGCGAATGAGGCCTAGAAGCGTAGTGGTGGTGGTTCGTCATTCCTTCCTTCACTCAGTCCGAGTTGTTGGGATATCGGTCGTCTGCGTAAGCTCGCATACGTCTTACGCTGGTACGCTGGTACGCCGTCGGTCTCGGGTGCTCTCGACCTCTAAGATACAGACCCCCATGTGACGCTGCTTGAGTGGCCGCGCCGTGCTGCACGAGCCAGGTGGACTTCAATCTGGCAAAGCTTTACTTTAGCAGTCGCTTCAGCTGCCGCGGGTGCCGGTCAGCTTCTACGTGTTCTTTTGCGCGCCTCGCGATTCATCTTTCGTGCACATGGTGACGCGCTCCGGCGGCGAAGAGATCCTTCTGGCCAACGACCAGCATCTCGCCATTTTGTACTGCGTATTTGTATGATGGATGTTGAAGTTGACTGCCCCATATATATACCACCTACCACAGCCGGGCCGACAAGAATCCTCTTGTCGCTTTGCAAACCAGAGGGAATATCCCTCAGGAAAGCAATCGCGTATCAGATGACCACCGGCAGCAGTCAAAAGCACGAAACACGTGCTACCGTGGTGACCTGCAGCCACGAATGAGACCCCGTTGCGATGGTCAACACAGCCACCCGCACGTATTAAATTAATATCTGCATTCGTGTTCAATACCCAGCCGGTACGAATCTGTACTGCCCGACCCGACTGTCACCTGAGCTCGACCCGACTATCACTTGAGTTCGACCCGAGGTCTCAAAAGCCGTATCCAGCACGCCGCAGTCGCTCATTCTTCAATTCACGCTCGGGTTCCAACCCCTCGAGGCGAACCTTACAGAGCCAGCGCTCTCCGTGCCGCAGCAGACCAAGCTTCCGTCTACAACACACAGCCAGTATTCAGCCATGTTGAGCAGCAGCAACATCTTCGCCATGTGCATCGCCGCCGCCGCACTGTCCAGTGGAGTACAGGCGGAGCAGGCCGTGGCCCAGACCTTCGGCCACATCCACGGCGTCCACGGTGTCGGAGTCGGCGTCGGCGTCCCCGGCGTGGTGAGTGTCGGCGTCCCCGGTGTGGTGGGTGTCGGCGTGGGCCCAGGTGTGTACGGCCCTGGCGTGTATGGTCACCACGGCGTCGGTGTCGGTGTCGGTGTGCCGGGCGTGGCCGGCGTTAGTGTCGGCGTCCCCGGTGTGGGCGTGGGCGTGAACGGAGTTGGCGTCGGAGTGGGTGTTCCCGCGGTTGGCGTTGGTGGCCCCGTGGTCGGCGTCGGCGGCCCCGCGGTCGGATACAACGGCGCGCCGGCGAATGCCGTGTCCAACGCGAACGCTGGCAATGCCAACGCATACGCCGGCGCTCCTGCCAATGCCGTCTCGAATGCGAACGCCGGCGCTCCTGCCAATGCCGTGTCGAATGCGAACGCCGGCGCTCCTGCCAATGCCGTGTCGAACGCGAACGCCAATGCAGGCGCACCTCCCGCCGTGGCCAATGCCGGCGGCGCCAACGCCAACGCGAATGCCGATGTTGGCGGCGGCCCGGGTGGCAACGGTGGCCCGGCCCAGACGGTCACGTCGACGAACGGCGGCGGAACCGCCTCCGCGACCACCTCAAAGACGGTAGGTGGTGCGTCTGCGACGGCCTCGGCGAACACAAACGCGAACGCGGGTCCGAGCGGTGGCCCCAGCACCGGCCCAAGCTCTGGCCCGAGCGGCAGTCCTGGCGCCGGTCCTAGTGCTGGCCCAAGCGGTGGTCCCAACACCGCTACTGGTGGCGCGGGCGCGACGTCTCAGAAGGCGTACCGCAAGCTCCGTTCCGTGTAAGAAGTGTCTCCGAGTCCGCCGTCGGGTTGGTTCGACATGTCTAGCTTTTTGTGTCATTAGGTGTCGATGAGTGAGTATCCGTGTGGTATCCTACGAATAAACTACTACTTTGTTCGTTCAACCTCGTTCGGCTCTATCTGCGCTCACTGGGGTTCCGACTGTACTGTATATGCTTGGCCTAGATCGGACCGACTTGGCGGGGTCGTCGGTCGTTAGCTCGATCAAATCTAGACTGCGCTGTAAGCTTCCCCCACCAAAACGCTGACCAGCGAAATCCGACCGACGAAGATGTGGCCCTGAATATCAATCGTGACACTGCAGCTACTTAAGTTTTCCCCACCAAAACGGTGACCAGCGAAATCCGACCGACGAAGATGTGGCCCTGAATATCAATCGTGACACTGCAGCTACTTACTTGTTGTAGTAAGACACGCCAGGACAACGGATTCGATGCGGGCCGAGCCGTTCAAGGTGCAGTTCCCTCGAAGCGTGATGCGATTGCTTTGTCACGTGTGCGTTATGCAGGAGCGTCTGTCTGTGTAGCTTCGGTGTGGGAATCAACCGAGGAGCACAATGCACCCCAGCTAACGAAACATCAAAGTACGAACTCTACTATGTATGATCTGTTCCTCCCTGCTAGCCGAAGTTCGACCAATGCGACCTACGGGAGAAGTTGTGTGTTCACGTGCTATGGAGGCGTAGCTTGGTCCTCGGTCTGAGCAAAGCTACCATTGCGTAGCCGAAGCGTTTCGAGAGCAGTGACGTCAAGGATATGAAGGATATGAAGGATATGAAGGATATGAAGGATATGAAGGGCATGAAGTACTGGGACACAACATTTGTATTTCTTTTGGCGGCACAGACGGACACTAACTCGAAAAAACATTGAAACCCCGCTTAGACGCCTCGGCTTCGTCGGTAGGGTAGGATAAGATAGGCGTACGTGCGTTTGTTAGCACAAGCAAGCAGGCGGACCTCATACCGGTCAACTACCGCCTTGTAGCAGTGCGGTAGCTGTGCTTTATCCATCCATCCAGTCATTCAGTCCTGTGCGCGCAGCTTGCGGTTCGCATTAGCAGTCGCAGACGCACTTGCCGTCGCGCCGCCGTTCGTGCTCGGGTAGCTGTTCTGGACCACGGTGGGAGGGACGCCGTTGTAGCCGACAGCGGGGCCCACGCCAACGCCTACGCCGGGGCCGTAGACGCCAGGGCCATACACACCAGGCCCATATACGCCGGGGCCATATACGCCAGGACCATACACCCCGAGGCCGCCCACGCCGACACTTGCGACACCAGGAATGCCCACGCCAACAAAACCCGGGCCACCGACTAGTGTCTGGGCCACCGCTTGTTCCGCGCACACCCCGTTCGACAGAGCCGCGGTAGCGATGCACACGGCGAAGAGCTTGATACTGGTGAACATGACTGGAGGTTTCTTGGAAGAACGACAGCCGGAGAAATGGCGGCTTGAGTAGTTGAAGCTCAGCTCAGGCGAGTAAATTTGCGAATGAGGCCTAGAAGCGTAGTGGTGGTGGTTCGTCATTCCTTCCTTCACTCAGTCCGAGTTGTTGGGATATCGGTCGTCTACGTAAGCTCGCATACGTCTTACGCTGGTACGCTGGTACGCCGTCGGTCTCGGGTGCTCTCGACCTCTAAGATACAGACCCCCATGTGATGCTGCTTGAGTGGCCGCGCCGTGCTGCACGAGCCAGGTGGACTTCAATCTGGCAAAGCTTTACTTTAGCAGTCGCTTCAGCTGCCGCGGGTGCCGGTCAGCTTCTACGTGTTCTTTTGCGCGCCTCGCGATTCATCTTTCGTGCACATGGTGACGCGCTCCGGCGGCGAAGAGATCCTTCTGGCCAACGACCAGCATCTCGCCATTTTGTACTGCGTATTTGTATGATGGATGTTGAAGTTGACTGCCCCATATATATACCACCTACCACAGCCGGGCCGACAAGAATCCTCTTGTCGCTTTGCAAACCAGAGGGAACATCCCTCAGGAAAGCAATCGCGTATCAGATGACCACCGGCAGCAGTCAAAAGCACGAAACACGTGCTACCGTGGTGACCTGCAGCCACGAATGAGACCCCGTTGCGATGGTCAACACAGCCACCCGCACGTATTAAATTAATATCTGCATTCGTGTTCAATACCCAGCCGGTACGAATCTGTACTGCCCGACCCGACTGTCACCTGAGCTCGACCCGACTGTCACTTGAGTTCGGCCCGAGGTCTCAAAAGCCGTATCCAGCACGCCGCAGTCGCTCATTCTTCAATTCACGCTCGGGTTCCAACCCCTCGAGGCGAACCTTACAGAGCCAGCGCTCTCCGTGCCGCAGCAGACCAAGCTTCCGTCTACAACACACAGCCAGTATTCAGCCATGTTGAGCAGCAGCAACATCTTCGCCATGTGCATCGCCGCCGCCGCACTGTCCAGTGGAGTACAGGCGGAGCAGGCCGTGGCCCAGACCTTCGGCCACATCCACGGCGTCCACGGTGTCGGAGTCGGCGTCGGCGTCCCCGGCGTGGTGGGTGTCGGCGTCCCCGGTGTGGTGGGTGTCGGCGTGGGCCCAGGTGTGTACGGCCCTGGCGTGTATGGTCACCACGGCGTCGGTGTCGGTGTCGGTGTGCCGGGCGTGGCCGGCGTTAGTGTCGGCGTCCCCGGTGTGGGCGTGGGCGTGAACGGAGTTGGCGTCGGAGTGGGTGTTCCCGCGGTTGGCGTTGGTGGCCCCGTGGTCGGCGTCGGCGGCCCCGCGGTCGGATACAACGGCGCGCCGGCGAATGCCGTGTCCAACGCGAACGCTGGCAATGCCAACGCATACGCCGGCGCTCCTGCCAATGCCGTCTCGAATGCGAACGCCGGCGCTCCTGCCAATGCCGTGTCGAACGCGAACGCCAATGCAGGCGCACCTCCCGCCGTGGCCAATGCCGGCGGCGCCAACGCCAACGCGAATGCCGATGTTGGCGGCGGCCCGGGCGGCAACGGTGGCCCGGCCCAGACGGTCACGTCGACGAACGGCGGCGGAACCGCCTCCGCGACCACCTCAAAGACGGTAGGTGGTGCGTCTGCGACGGCCTCGGCGAACACAAACGCGAACGCGGGTCCGAGCGGTGGCCCCAGCACCGGCCCAAGCTCTGGCCCGAGCGGCAGTCCTGGCGCCGGTCCTAGTGCTGGCCCAAGCGGTGGTCCCAACACCGCTACTGGTGGCGCGGGCGCGACGTCTCAGAAGGCGTACCGCAAGCTCCGTTCCGTGTAAGAAGTGTCTCCGAGTCCGCCGTCGGGTTGGTTCGACATGTCTAGCTTTTTGTGTCATTAGGTGTCGATGAGTGAGTATCCGTGTGGTATCCTACGAATAAACTACTACTTTGTTCGTTCAACCTCGTTCGGCTCTATCTGCGCTCACTGGGGTTCCGACTGTACTGTATATGCTTGGCCTAGATCGGACCGACTTGGCGGGGTCGTCGGTCGTTAGCTCGATCAAATCTAGACTGCGCTGTAAGCTTCCCCCACCAAAACGCTGACCAGCGAAATCCGACCGACGAAGATGTGGCCCTGAATATCAATCGTGACACTGCAGCTACTTACTTGTTGTAGTAAGACACGCCAGGACAACGGATTCGATGCGGGCCGAGCCGTTCAAGGTGTAGTTCCCTCGAAGCGTGATGCGATTGCTTTGTCACGTGTGCGTTATGCAGGAGCGTCTGTCTGTGTAGCTTCGATGTGGGAATCAACCGAGGAGCACAATGCACCCCAGCTAACGAAACATCAAAGTACAAACGCTACTAGGTCTGTACAACGATACTATTGATCAGTAAAGAACAAAATATCACAAATTGTGAAGAACAAAATATCACAAATTGTGAAGAACAAAATATCACAAATTGTGAAGAACAAAATATCACAAACGGCATCTATACCAACCCTGGCTACTTGCACATTGGTGTCGACGATTCGTTGGGACATTTAAACGCCACCTTCATTATCGACAGATACTCTAGCTTGGTAGTGTGGAACCAGCCCGTCGTTGGCTTCAAGGATCTCGAGAAAACGTTCATGACCCCGAATGCGGCGAGTACAAGTAAGAGCTACTAAGGTCTCGAACTGTACCCCCGGAACGCAAACGCCACAAGCATCGTGTACGTGAAATCGTGTTTTTCATGTATCAACGAGTTCCTGTACCGTTGCCCTATGCAAACTTCCCGGGCTACACCTACGTGCTGGAAATGAATGAAGCTGAAGAGATCATCCGTGGGCAGTGGCTGAACGAGTCGAATGACGCCCACTCCGACATCTTGTGGTTCCCTACGGCAAAATCACGGTGGCATAAGTTGTTCCCATCACGGCTGGTACTTTTGCATTCTCGACGACGAAGACCAAAAGCCAAATCGCTAAGCTACTCCAACGCCACGGTATTATTAGAATGTCACATCATCAAGGTGAGGATGTCGGTGACACTGATGAGTAACTTGATTCCCAAAGAAGGCTGCAACAACAATATCGCTTATCGCAAAGAACATGTAAACTCCAACAACCTGCACACCGGAAGAGTCTGGAGTAGTCCATGACCAACTCGAGGTTGCACAAAAAAAGTCGTGGTTCATTCAAAGAAAACAACACAAATACTCACTCATCGACACCTAATGACACAAAAAGCTAGACATGTCGAACCAACCCGACGGCGGACTCGGAGACACTTCTTACACGGAACGGAGCTTGCGGTACGCCTTCTGAGACGTCGCGCCCGCGCCACCAGTAGCGGTGTTGGGACCACCGCTTGGGCCAGCGCCAGGACTGCCGCTCGGGCCAGAGCTTGGGCCGGTGCTGGGGCCACCGCTCGGACCCGCGTTCGCGTTTGTGTTCGCCGAGGCCGTCGCAGACGCACCACCTACCGTCTTTGAGGTGGTCGCGGAGGCGGTTCCGCCGCCGTTCGTCGACGTGACCGTCTGGGCCGGGCCACCGTTGCCGCCCGGGCCGCCGCCAACATCGGCATTCGCGTTGGCGTTGGCGCCACCGGCATTGGCCACGGCGGGAGGTGCGCCTGCATTGGCGTTCGCGTTCGACACGGCATTGGCAGGAGCGCCGGCGTTCGCATTCGAGACGGCATTGGCAGGAGCGCCGGCGTATGCGTTGGCATTGCCAGCGTTCGCGTTGGACACGGCATTCGCCGGCGCGCCGTTGTATCCGACCGCGGGGCCGCCGACGCCGACCACGGGGCCACCAACGCCAACCGCGGGAACACCCACTCCGACGCCAACTCCGTTCACGCCCACGCCCACACCGGGGACGCCGACACTAACGCCGGCCACGCCCGGCACACCGACACCGACACCGACGCCGTGGTGACCATACACGCCAGGGCCGTACACACCTGGGCCCACGCCGACACCCACCACACCGGGGACGCCGACACCCACCACGCCGGGGACGCCGACGCCGACTCCGACACCGTGGACGCCGTGGATGTGGCCGAAGGTCTGGGCCACGGCCTGCTCCGCCTGTACTCCACTGGACAGTGCGGCGGCGGCGATGCACATGGCGAAGATGTTGCTGCTGCTCAACATGGCTGAATACTGGCTGTGTGTTGTAGACGGAAGCTTGGTCTGCTGCGGCACGGAGAGCGCTGGCTCTGTAAGGTTCGCCTCGAGGGGTTGGAACCCGAGCGTGAATTGAAGAATGAGCGACTGCGGCGTGCTGGATACGGCTTTTGAGACCTCGGGTCGAACTCAAGTGATAGTCGGGTCGAGCTCAGGTGACAGTCGGGTCGGGCAGTACAGATTCGTACCGGCTGGGTATTGAACGCGAATGCAGATATTAATTTAATACGTGCGGGTGGCTGTGTTGACCATCGCAACGGGGTCTCATTCGTGGCTGCAGGTCACCACGGTAGCACGTGTTTCGTGCTTTTGACTGCTGCCGGTGGTCATCTGATACGCGATTGCTTTCCTGAGGGATGTTCCCTCTGGTTTGCAAAGCGACAAGAGGATTCTTGTCGGCCCGGCTGTGGTAGGTGGTATATATATGGGGCAGTCAACTTCAACATCCATCATACAAATACGCAGTACAAAATGGCGAGATGCTGGTCGTTGGCCAGAAGGATCTCTTCGCCGCCGGAGCGCGTCACCATGTGCACGAAAGATGAATCGCGAGGCGCGCAAAAGAACACGTAGAAGCTGACCGGCACCCGCGGCAGCTGAAGCGACTGCTAAAGTAAAGCTTTGCCAGATTGAAGTCCACCTGGCTCGTGCAGCACGGCGCGGCCACTTACGCAGCATCACATGGGGAGTCTGGATCTATGTTAACCCTATTTAAGTTGGGAGTGTTAACCGAAACAGCACTTTAAGGTCGAGACATGAGCGTACCCCGTAAACGATCCTCGCAGTCGAAAGGAATATTCTAAGTTAGGATTCCTAACACCTCGCGGCAGTTTTTGTACGAACAGGAAATGGCGCGTTGGATGCGACGAAGTGTCGATGTTGCCACCGATAACTGCTGCCTGCAGCGCTGTCTCGGATAGAGACCCGCCCGGTTTGCTCTCCCCCCTCGCGGCGATCGAGCATTCAATACTACGTGTGCCCATGACGTCGCTGCTGTTTCCGCTGGGTTTTCTCGTCATACCCCGGTTAAACGAGCGCATCGACCCTCGTCCTTGTCTGGCACTGCGCTCGTCGGACTTCCGCATCAACGTCTCGCTCAACTGCATGACGTACTTGTGCTCGGGTCGCGCCCTGATGTACGACCGTGCCAACCCTGACGCTCAACAGTCACGGCTACTGGAGCCTGCAATTACAAACCTTCCCGAGCGTGTTTGCTTGGTATGAACTCCAAGACAACTGCAAAATCGTGCACGTGCGAAGCGTAAATGTTCGTATGGAGGCTAACAACCTGTCATGCAACCTGACCGGCCCCTACCGCTATTACTTGCTCGGAAGCAAACCCAGGTCCGAAGACACATTCCCGCACATCTACACAGCTTGGTCCTGTCTTCGAATAGTCAAGCTCCATTCAGCCTGAGATCCCATGAAATTCGTGGGATCTCCAACAGCTTTTGCGCTTGCTGCCCCAGCTCTGTCTAGCCTAGTCTCCACCACCGGCAAAAGCCCGGACCTTCTCGCACACTTCAACTCGCGTGACGTGAGCAGTACATGTACTCCAAGCAGCAGTGTCTACAGTTCATGTATCGGCTTCTGTCGCTGCTTTCCAGGAAGCGTGCGATGTCCTCGACCATCGCGGTCTGTGCTGCCAGGGCCAGTCAAGTTGTGGTCGTTGAATTCGGCCTCGACAAAGATGGCCAACGCCAACGCCAACTCCACCTCCTTTCTCTTCTTTAGAACGACCCGCCTCGGGCAACTTGCAGCGCACTGCAAGCACATGCGTTTCCGGTGAAAACAACGTTGCGTTTCAAGGGAAGTCACGGTTTAACTCAAAAAATGGAACCATAGCCGACGGCAAGTACTGCAAGCAGTGTGGATAAAGCCTCGGCTTTATTTTCGGCTTTTCGGCTTTATCGATTTTTTAGCCGATCGGCTTTATAATTTAGCCGCGGCTTTATCGATAAAGCCGCGGCTGTATTGGTGGGGCAAGTGGCGGCCAATATCCGGACATTACCGGACAAATCGTACCTAATTGGGCTTGCGAATATAGCGCTGACGTTTGTCGGAGCTGGCCGTGGAAACTCCAGCCGTCGAAACACTATCACTGACGTCATCCCCCCGATGTCGGGTCCTCGCCACATTGGGCCTGGGGATAGGCCGCAGGGCACTGCGCATCAATGCTTCGTGAAGAGTAACACATTCAAAGGGAGGAGGGGCAACCTTGCGCAGTGTGACTGCCTCAAGGTAGTACTCACAACGCTTGAGGTGGCTCACATAGTTGGTATCTCGCCCTATGACGATCTTGGGCGCGGGTGCAGGATCAGATCTTTGTTCATCGCCGTAAGCTGCATGACAATGCTTGCACCAAAGCTGGAGCCTGTCGCCCTTCTTCGGTAAGCCCGTCTCAATGAACTGCTGCCGCTCGTAGCCCTGGAGGCGCCCCATCGTGCCAGGGTAGGCTTGTTGTATGAGTAGGCTGGCTGTATACTGATTTGGACGGGAACTTGAGGGGGGGGGGGTTGTGGTGCTCACCTGAGCAGGAACTTTCCGAAACACAAACCCCACACAAATTAGCCGAGTATACAAGTGGGTATAGCCTTTCGTATACCGTTGTATAGCCAATCTCGCGGAGTTATCTTCGGCTTTATAGGGCCGGCTCTATTCGGCTTTTTGAGTTTGCTTGCGGCTTTATCTAGCAAATCGCGACAGAGCCCTGGACGAAATAAAGCCGCAAGGGTGCGGCTTTATCCACACTGCCTTGCCAGTGCAAGAGGCTCTTGCCAGAGCTGGAACCCCGAAAATGTACGTAGGCGCCGAGCGCCAATGCAGCGTTGGTGCTCGCCATTAGCAGCGGGTGCTTCCGAGTGCCCTCGCAGCGGCAGCGATGTTCTTCTCAGAGATCCAGGTGGTCATATATGATTCAGGAGCTCAGTTCTCTGCTGGATGTTGCGCAACTGGAGTTGCTGGACCTGAATTCCGCTGGGCGTCGCACCAAAACCGCCTCTCTCGCCGCACCCAGCTCACGGCGAGCAATACAGCGCCGAGGATGGGTGGGGGCTGCGGCGAAGCAAGCAAGCAGAGAGCGAAGCAGGATGGCGGGAAGCCGAGGTCGGCGTGTCGGCCCTTTTCTGCGAGGAGAAACCTGCGACGAAGCAGATCGGCCACCTCGCCTGTGTCACCACCACCTCCAAATTGCCGTCGGGGACTCGGCGCTCGCTCACGTGCGCGCCAAATGCCTGCAAATGCAGGCGCGTGTTGGTCAACCCTCGCCCACGTGCGGGGCAAAATAGCCTGCCGCCTGCTATTCCTGCTGCTTCCGCTCGTCCTCGCTCGTCCGTCCGTCCTCGCCGCCATCAAGTACACGTGTACAGTTACTTTTCCGGTCGTCGGGTTGCGCCTTCTATGCCACGCTGTCTTTTTCGGCCTCGCACGAAACGCCTCAACCAATTGGGCGATCGGCGGCCACCGGTTGGTTGTTGCCGCTTGTTGCAGGTTAGGGTGTTGCCTTGCCATTCGTCGATTTGCCAGCTCGGACGCAAGTGGCTTATTCAGTGTAGCCATCATGACCTTCCACGACCGAGCGAGCGCGCGCTTCCTGCGCCTGCCGCGCCGCATGGCCGGCGCCGCCGCTCTGTGCGTCGCGGCCGCGGCCTGCAGCGGCCTGAGCCCGCAGCCCACGCGTCTGGACGCCGCGCGACGGCCCGTGGCTATGGCCGACGCCGGCTGCGCTTTACTAGCGCCGCACGCCGTGACGGCCGCGCTCAAGCAGCAACAGCAGCCGCCGCGCGTGGACTCGTGGCGCCTGGCACGCAGCCGCCTGCAGCAGGAGTACGACCTGGAGGGCGTCATCGGGGAGGGCGGCTTCGGCCTCGTGCACGTGGCGCGGCACCGCGCGTCCAACGCGCGCGTGGCCGTGAAGCGCGTGCCCAAGCAGCTCACTTCGAAGGAGCGGTTCCTGCAGGAGGTGGCCATCCTGCGCCAGCTCGGGGGCACGCACAACGTGCTGCAGCTGCGCGACGCCTTCGAGACGAGCGACGCGTACGTGCTGGTCACGGAGCTCGTGCGCGGCGGCGAGCTGTACGACGACCTGGTGGCGCACGGAGTCTTCGGCGAGCCGCGCGCCCGCGCGCTCGTGCGCGAGCTGGCCGTGGCGCTGCAGTACCTGCACTCGGCGAGCGTGGTGCACGCCGACCTCAAGCCGGAGAACATCCTGCTGTGCGACGACGAGATGCGCCTCATCGACTTCGGCCAGTCCTTCCGCCTGCACGAGGCGCGCGGCAGGAGAGTGGACGCCTGCACCACGGCCTACGCGTCGCCCGAGCTGCTCGAGCAGCGCGCGTCCGGCTGCGCCGTGGACGTGTGGGCGCTGGGCGTCGTGCTGTACATCGTGCTCTGCGGCGCGCACCCGTTCGACCCGACGGACGACGCCAGCGACGAGCAGCTGCAGCAGCGCATCGTCAAGGGCGACTTCGACCGCGACGCGCCCGGCTGGGCCTGCATGTCCGACGGCGCGCGCGACCTCGTGCGCCGCATGCTCACGGTGGACCCGGAGCAGCGCATCAGCGCCGCGCAGGTGCTCGAGCACGAGTGGGTCACCGGTGCTTAGAGGAGGAGGAGGAGGAGAAGGAGAAGCACACACACCAGTTTTGCGACCGTTTTGAGGGCAGGCCGCACGCACTGCACGTTCGGTAGTTTTGTAGAGTCCCCAGCTGAAGGATAGACCCCCCCCCGCGCAACTTTTAGAAGAGCTGATGGCTCGCCCCCTGTATCTACATGCACTAATTTATCTTATCTATGACTGGAAACACTTGTTGCAGTGTTGGTGGGTTGTGCGAGAGGAACTGGGTGGCACTTGTTGCAGTGTCGGAAGTGGATTTTGCGGAGCGTTTCGCTTCAGATTGAAAGGCGTTGCTAACGTTACGGGCTAAAGTAAGAAAGTCTCGACTTGGTGCTACTGTAGTCGCCTGTACTGCACCGTCGCAGGAGGGTTGAGAATCTCAACCCTCCGATCTCAACTTGAGATCGCTGCAACGTGGTGGCAAGTAGCACGCGAGAAATACGGCACGAGTTACTATGGCATCACTTGGAACAACACGCGTTTTTGCCAGGCATAGCAAGGCGACATTTATTGAGTGAAAACGACGTGCACTTTGTGGGCGGAGTAAACCATGCAAAAAGGTTTTCATCGTACATGTACGCTATTTCCAACGCTAATTAAATCCCCCACAGACACGTTCACGACTGCAAGAGAAACAGTGGTGCAATCGCGGAGTTTTCCCAGCGCATTATGCTGCAAACCATCTCGAACAACCAGTGACTCGTTCGGAGCGGATCTTCATCGTCGAAACAACCCCCGTACACGACCTCGCAACCTGCTGGGCTATCAAACTGGTTGTACAGCCGGTTAAAGTGCATCCTGGCGCCACATCAAGAGAGGAAGGTTAACGCGGCAAAGCGGTGAAGAAGTTGCAAGAAAACAAGCTACACATACCAGTGATAAGCATCGAACAAGAGTTCGTGAGGCTCCAGAGCATTTTCAATCTCAGGAGACGAGATTGTACGCAGACAAAAGGCGTATCCTGTCGCTGTTTGTAGTCGAAACATGAGCTGGACCGACGTAAGCGTGACAGGAATCCTTTGTCCCTTATAGTCTCGGCGGGCAACAAACAGGTCATTGTTCAGCACCTGCAGCACTTCGAACCGAGTCCGAGCAGAGCTGTCGAAAAGCATCTTTTCCAGTTGATGTCCGTTCAGATAGGCGTCCCAAGTCATCGTAAACAAGCGCTCGGCGTCCTCGAACTCAAACTGCTTCGTAAAGCTGAACAGTAGCGATCGACTGTTGCGATCGTACTTGCGCTTGTCCGTCCAGCCCATGAAACTCGACCTCGTAGTCTCGAAAACCTCACAATCCGTGAACTTTTGAATTTCGTCGTAGGTCTTGCGTGCAAATCTATAGGCATCCGAGATCGTAATGTGTCGAAACTTGGCCGCAAAGGACGAACTCAAAGGAACGCCGCTGTCCCAAATTGTGAACGCATCTTCCGCTCGCCTCTCTTTCACAAAACCTCCCCAGTGTTTCTGGAAGCACTCGTGCTCTTGTACCAACAACTGAAGAGTGATTTGATCTTCTTTCATTGCCCAGGCCACGAGCGTAAGGTCCGAATACTTTTGCAGCAACTCGTCCATGGAAGCACTACACTGGAAATTTCGCCTCTGCACTAAACTGACGGAGTTATTCGCATCCATCCTCCTTGACAAGTCAGCGTACACATTCTCCAACTGTTTCACTTCCTCTCGCATGCGTGTCATTATGTTTTGCCGTCTCATTCGCGACTTCTTCTCGATGGCTGATCTTCTGGCACGCTTCGCTTGAGCAGTCTCCGTGAAAGTTACCGGCTCGCCCTTGAACGGGTCTATCTCAGCAGTGGTAGACGTCGAAGAGGGTGGTGTAGCCACCCGGAGGCTGGTCGAACTATTATCGTACGTAGTTTGTTCTCCCTCTTTGGCCATGATTTCTAAGCCATCGAGCTCCGAAATGTCGGCGGATGAGTCCGAAAACGCGTTCTCCAGTGAAAGCTGTAGTGATGGCTCTGTCTCGCAAGATTGACCCTTTATCGCCTGCATAGTGTTGATGGTGCACCAACGAAAGCGTGCGTGCCGACACGTCTTCAAGAATGCTCCATGCTGCCCAGCCAGATCTTATACTGTCAACGCAGAGAAGGGCTAGGCGGGTTGGGCTAAGCTGTTACTTCGAGTTCTTATGAGGACGAAAGAAACGCATGAGTTGAAATTAGGATGAAAAAGTACTCGCGAATATTATTATTATACTGCCACTTTTAAGTTTTAAAAAAGGAAGGAGAACTACAACGGTGCGTTGTCGATCTGGCACAATTCGCTTCGGAGTAAACTTTTTCGCGCTACATCTTGATTTCGCTCTACGCGAGCTGTTGGTTGCGCATGGCAGGTAGAAATTGAGTGGTTTATTGTTGAAGCATCTATTGTAGGACACAAAACAAAGATATATTCCGCGTGCTCTAGAACAAACCAAAACTACGAATGAACCAGGTTCGAAACGGTTTCGTGGTTTGGTTCGAAGTGGTTTGAACCGACTGAGCCAAAGCAAACCACGAGAATGTGGTTGGCTAAAAACCTTGATTTGAAACTGTTCACGATGCGGCTCTTATCGAGAAGTGCCGCGCTGCACAGCCGAAAGGCCGAGCGTCGTTGAAGGCTGGAGCCGCTGTCAAAGACGAAAGCTGCATCAGGGTGAGATGCTCACCGCCTTCGGGAATGCAAATCCTGCCATCCAGGAGGTGCAAGCGAATAAGCTAACCTTGCTACCGATACCAGCCGCAGATTCTAATTCTTCGGGTATGCCGCTTGGGAGAAATGAATGCAGACAGAAAATCCGTCCTAAATCAGACATAATGACCTGCAAACGCAGGACATTTGCAGGACAGATTAAACGATTCTAGTGTAGAATTACTAACATACATAAACAAAGATGAATCCATCATCAACCAGAGCACCTGGTTGTACCAGCACTGAGAGGCCTCAGAGAGACCGTTTGCAACCGCAGCGAAGCGGAGGTCTGCAATGGTCGGCGCGTGGGCCGGAGTAGTTGCACTGCGAAGTAGATTCTATCTAATCCAGACACCGCGCCTGGCCGAGGTGAGGACTTCGACTAAGGGGGTGGGGCAGGCCACACAGCGGCGCCCCCCGAGCGAAGCGAGAGAGGGGCGGGCCCCCCATGTCGAAGTCCGTAGACGACAGCCAACGCGTGAGTGTCCGCCCTTAAATGACTACCGTCTGGTGGGTTTAGCACAGTTTTATCTGCGCCGGTCTGAAACTTTGCCCGTGCGGATAGGTTTAGTTTAGCTAAACAGTAGTGTTTTACATTAAAAGCTCATGTTTGCTGTAGGATTCTGGGATTTTGCAGGACAGATTCCATGATTGTGCAGGACCCTTTTTCTGGCGCAGGACCCATTTTCTGTCTGCATAAAAATCGTCTCTGCCGCTTGGCCTTTGAAGAGAGCCCGCAGGGAGTACAGAGAGCCATACTGACCAGTCAGGCAGTGGGAAAAGCAAACCATCGGTTGCAGCTGAAGCTCAACTCCAAACCACGAAACTCCAAACCTCAGGAAAGGTTCAAGAGCGTTGGTCTGGTAACGTTCAAACCAAGTAACGGCGAAAATTGGTTCAAAGGTCGTGAAATATAACTTCGAACCGATAGTTTGCACTTTGGTTGGTTTGGTTTGTTCTAGGCGTGGCTCTACCAATACTGCGCGTGCAATACTAATCACATGTCTGCAAAAGAAACAGAGGTGCAATGGTGGAGCTTTCCCAGCGCAACACACTACAAACCATCTCAAACAACCAGTAATTGGATCTAAGACGTTCATGGTCATCGATAGACCCGCCATGCACGACCTCGCAACCTGCAGGACTGTCGTATTTGTCATACAGTCGGTTGAAATGCGCCCTGGTACCAAATTCACACAAGATAAACCCCAGACATAAGTGCAAACGAATTCGTTGAAGGGAAATATAAACACAGCAGTTGAAATCACCTAACGTACCAATGAAATGTGTCAACCAAGTGCTCATGGAGTTCCAGGGCCTGTTTGATCTCTGGTGAGGAAATAGTGCGGCGACAAAATGTGTATCCGGTAGGTGTCTGCAGTCGGAACATGAGCTGGACCGAAGTAAGAGTAATTTGAAGCCTTGACGGTCGATAGTCTCGACGGACAATGCACAGATCCTCGTTCAACACCTGCAGCACTTCGAGCCGCGTCCGAGTAGAGTCATCAAAGACCATCTTCTCCAGCTGTTGTCCGTCAAGAAAGAGGTTCCACGTTTTTGTGAATAGGTCCTCTGCGTTCTCGAACGGGAACTGTTTCGTAAAAGCGAAGAGAAGTGTCTGAGTGTTTTGGTAGTACTTGTGTTGATCCGTCCAGCCCATGAAACTCGACCTCGTTGATTCGACGATCTCGCACTCGGTGAACTTTCGGATTTCCTCGTAGGTCTTCCGCACGATTGCGTATGCCTCTGACATCGAAAGGGGCCGAAACTTGGCTGCAAAGGACAAGCTCCGAGGGACACCGCTGTCCCAAATCGCGAATCCCGTATCCTCTGATGTCTTCTGTTTCGTATACCTCTGGTAGCAGTCGTGCTCTTGAAGTAGTCTTCTGAGAGTAGCCTGATCTTCTTCAAGTGCGTGTGCTACGAGTGTGAGCTCCGAATACTTTTGCTGTAGTTCATCCATAGCATGTGCGCTACGCCAATTGCCGAGACCGTTCCACTGCACCAACTTCCTCGACATGTCGGCGTACACATTCTCCAACTGGTTTACTTCCTTTTGCATATGTAGTATAATGTTTTGTCTTCTCTGTCGCGACTTCTTTTCAATCGCCGACCGCTTAGCACGCTTTGGATCGGTCGATTTCTTGGAAGAGATAAGGGTCTTCTTCTTCTGGCTCGCATCATCGCTGTCGGAATGCGTCCGCGTAGCCATGCGGAGGCTCGTCACAGCGTCCGTGTCCTCGCTTCCCGGCCAACATTGCTTCGCCCCCGCCTTGGTGGTGAATAACACATCGTCGAGGTCTGATATGTCGGCGAATGCCTCCAAGAACGCAGTTTCCATTGAGGGGGACAGCGGTGGCTCTGATGGATCCAGAGGCTCGTACTTTGCCGACATGGTGTTGATGTTGCAACAACCTAAACGTGGACAGTCTCCTCTCGAAGTCTTTCTGTTTCGACGCAAGACAAGGGGGAATGAGCTGGACGACGACAACTGTCGATGCTTTATTTAGTTGGCGACATTTTTTAATAGCTTCGACTTGGTTAGAGATGTTAGAGTCCCTGTCATCTTCCTTCCCACTCATAAGAACTCCAAGCAATTGCTTAGCCCAGCCCGCTGCGCCCTCCTCAGTGCTGATACCATAAGATCTAGGGCAACAGCCGTAAACTAACGCCGATCCTCACAATTCGGTTCTTGCAACGGTTAGCACTGCTAACGCCACAAAAACCAAATTGCTAACTTAGCAGTGCCGAGCGACAACTACGAGCCCCTGGACCCATTAGAGTCGCCGTTGTCTTCCTCAATGGAAAGCACGTTCTCGGAGGCGTTCCGACTGCAGACACGAACAGAATACAGTTTTTAAATGTGTGATTTTTCCTCACCAGAAATCAAAAATGCCCTGGAATCGCACGAAATCTTGTTCAACGCATTTCTGTGGTACATGATTCCTTCACTGCTCCAAACAAAGAGCGTGCTGTCAAACTTTTTAATTGTTTTGTTGTTGGTGGTAGGATACTCTTTAACCGGCTGTACCATGATTTGTAGTACTTGAAGTATTATTAAATCTTTTCTGCCCCATTTGTCGCATCGCAACTCCGTGTCTCGAAACGCATTGGAGGGTCTTTGCTGTTGTTCTACCAGTCAAGCGTACTATCAAAATTTCAATGTCAGATGGATCGACCTGGTCTATCTCGTTTTGAGTTATGCATGTCAGCTGAACTAATGTTTGGTTCCCCCTAGCAGTTTTTTTTTCGTTTCTAATTTTCTTTGTTATACCGGTTGTGTGACGATTTCAACATTTGTCAAGTGTCATCAAACAACGAATTCATTCATTTGGAAATGGTCCCAACTAGACGTCTGCTAGGTGTAGACGGTAAGTAAAACTTGTACTTACGGTACCGAACTCTACAGGTACATTTCCATATCTTACATCATTCAAAATACCCGCGCGGTTTCAAAGGTGGGCTAAGTTTTGAACTCGTAGTACTTCGAAGTACTAAGCAGGCTCATGCGGATTGCTTAACCACTCGTGCATCGAGTGTTTTCGCATGTGCTAAAGATCATTCATTCCTTATTTTAATGCATACATGATGATGATGATTGCGAGAGCGGTAAAGACGATTGCGGTGACGTTTAGAGTCGTGCTCAGCATACGAATCGATGGGCGCTTGTGAGTCTAACACACACAAAATGTTTATGTACTGCACAAGCATGCATGCGCGCTATGAAATCGGATGAGCAGAGAGAGCGCGCGTGGAGCTAAAAGATGACAAATTCGTCATTCATTTTCACATTCACTTCAAGCTCCACAAACCTCCTCCTCCTCAACACGGCACCTTTGACCATGGCAACTACCAAGAAGACGGTTCTCATCACTGGCAGCACGCGCGGCATCGGGCTCGCTTTCGCTGAGTACTACGTAAACGCTGGCTGGAACGTCATTGGCACGGCTCGTGCGAACAGCAACAACGACAAGGTAAGTGCGACAACTGCAGCAACTATTTCCTCGCTCTCTCTAATCTTTCGATCTCCAACTTGTTCACAGCTCGCTGCACTCTCGCCTTGCAAGATCGTTACCCTGGACGCTAGCGATGAGGCGAGTGTGCTCGAAGCGGCTCGCGAGTTGGAAGGTGTTCCGATCGATCTATTGATTAACAACGCTGGTGTTGGCTTGTACACGACATTCGAGACGGCTACCAAGGACGCGATCATGAAATCGCTCGAGGTGAACGCTGTCGGTCCGTTTGTCGTCACTCGCGCACTCCTGCCGAACTTGAAGCTTGCAGCCAAGGCCGAGAGCCCCGCCACCGTCCTGCAAATCTCGTCGATCCTGGGCAGCATCAGCAACAACAACGACGAGTACGCTCAGTTGTTCCGCGGCCAGTACGGCTACACCACCTCCAAGGCTGCGCTCAATATGATCACCCGCTCGCTCGCCATGGATTTGCGTGAGAGCAACGTCACCGTTGTGACCATTAATCCTGGATACGTGGACACCGACCTCAGCAACCACCAAGGTGTGATCAAGCCCGCCGACTCGGTCCAGGCGATGGCTAACATGGTGGACAAGCTGTCACTGCAGGAAACGGGTAGGTTCTTCAACGCTGACCCCGCGATTCCTTCGTCGGAGCTCCCGTGGTGAGCAACGAAGCTGTTATCCTCCAGTTGGAGAAGATCCATACATCGTTGATACTTCATCTTTGTTTGCATCCCGTAGCTAGCGTACGGAATGAACAACGTTTTTTCAGCTGGTTGCATCACGAATGAAAACAAATCGGTGCGATGAACGTACCTCACAACCACGAGAAGTGTCCATTGCATACAAATCTAACAACTACTGTAGCAGTCCGGCGGCATCAAAATCTAATCGCTCTCGTCCGCATCGTTGCTCTTCTTGTGCTTCTTGTGTTTTTTCTCCTTCTTCTCCTTCTTATGTTTCTTGTGCTTCTTGGTTTCCTCCTCCTCTTCTTCTTCTGCTTCCACCTTTCTCTTTTTCTCTTTCTTGTGCTTCTTCTCCTTCTGCCCCATTATCTCTTCACTCTTATTGCCCTTGGTAGCGGTGGGGGATCCGTCGTGCTGGAATGGGCAGTTGTCGCCGCGCACGCAGGAGCCGTCGCGTTGCCAGTTGTAGCACACGCTCTGGAACCGCTTCTGGTACTCGCTCACCTCTTCCACCGCGCTGGCAGGGGCCGCCTGGGCGACTTGGCCCGTGTGGGCAAAACGGCAGGACGCGCCACGCATGCACTTGCCATTCTGGAAATTCCGACACACCGCCACCTCAGCCACTGCAGCAACAGGTAGCGCCACACGAACGGGTGCCTTCCACCCTTCCTCCTCGGGCTCCTGGTATCCACCTGGAGGCGCCGCCACGTGACGGAATCGACACGCCGACCCACGTTTACATTTACCCTTTTGGTAGTTCTGGCACACTGGCGCTCCTTCGTCGGCACGGGTCTCCTCTTCCTCTGGAACCTGCTCTTCCTGCTCCTCTTGACCCATTTCCACTTCACCATTGCCCTCATTTTCGGCCTCCTCATTGTTCCCATTTCCGTGCAAATGTTGGAATTTGCACGCCGCGCCGCGTTTGCATTTACCCTTTTGGAAGTTGATGCAAATGGGTGCATCCGACGTCGCCTGGGTCTGTTCAGCCTTTTTGGGAGTTGCCTCCGCTGCCCCTAACGACGCGCCGGGGGTCGCAATTCCACTAACCGGTCTCTCCGCCGGCTGCACCAGCTCTTCTGCGTCCTGGTCTTGCATCACGTGTGCAAATTTACACGCGTCGCCGCGGGTGCACTGGCCCTGCTGGAACTTGTGGCAAATGCCCTTTTTCAGCTTCTTCTGCAGCTCCTCGCGCGCCTGCGCGTACCCTTCGTCCCTGGCGCCGTAGTCGATGTTCATGGGTCTGCCCATGACCACCATGCCGTCCAACTTGACGGCCGCCTCGCAGGGGCCCTCCTCGTGGAATTGGACGTACCCAAACCCTCGGAACTCTTTGGTCTGAATGTGCTCGGCGAAGCGCACAGCGCGGATGCTACCGCACTTGTCGAACACTTTCCTTAGCACTTCCTCTGTGATGTCATAGGCCAAGTTGCCGACGTAGATGGTGGTGCAACCCTCGGGTCTCGGTCCGATGACCTTGGTGGGGCGGTTAGAGGTTGCCGCAGCTGCGCCATTGCCGTTCCCGCCGTTAGCACCAGACCCATTTTTGGGCTGCAAAAAGCGCACATTCAAAGTGCGTTTGTCCCATTTGGACTGGTTGAGCTGGTCCACGGCGTCCAGTGCGTGCGTGTACTCGCAAAACGTCACAAAGCCGAAGCCCCGCGAGCGACCTGTCTTCTGGTCGTACACCACCTTGGACTGGTGCATCTCGCCGAACGGCTTGAACTTCTCGTACAGCGCATCGTCGTCCACGTGCAGCGGCAGCCCCGCCACGAACACCTTGTTGCGGTCGCGCCACAGATCCCCGTCCGCCATTGCTGCTGGTTAGGCTAGTGCTAACCGAGAAATGGTGGCCAACGGATGAAAGGCAAATTGCAAGTGTATCGTACATAGCCAATGTTCTCCGAATGTGCCCCGAATGTAAACATGATCTTGAAGCGGCGCATAAGAGTTCAGCTAGTTGAACTGAACTCTGCGCTGACGTTGCATTACACTTTGGTGCTGCCTTTTTGATACATGCACTCGCGTTTCCAGGCTTTGGGAAGCCACGCATACCATAAGCTGCGCAGTTACGCTCGACCGACTCCAAAACCATCTCGCGGGCCCGGCTTGGACTGAGCCGCGGAGCTCTTGACACTTTTTGCGCTCGAGCCATTCTACAATTCACCAGCCGTCTAGCACACTGCACTCGACCTCGTTTATCCCAGCTATACGGCTTTTCTGGCATTGTCATTGCCATTGCTGCCTACCTATCAGTTGCCAAGTGAGACCTTTGACTACCCATGAGCGAGACGGAAGATGTGTGCGGGTGTTTGGTGTGCGCCGTGCTCTGCGGTGTCTGCTGTGTGGCTGCTGCTGAGGAAGACAAACGCGAGCGCGAACGAGCGGCGGCCGAGGCGCTGCAGCTGAAGAACCCGGGCGTCGTGGTGGTGAACCCCGTGGCGGTGCCCACTCCGTACTCCCAGCTTCAGAAGCAGGCAAAGGTAGATGCGGTTGAGGTGCCAAAGGAACCGAGCCAGACGACACCAGAACCTGCAAAGAAGAAGAAACACAAGACCAAGGAGGGCAAGACCCACAAGCAGAAAGCAGGCAGCAAGCGTCGACGCGGGCCACCTTCGTACTAAGCGAGCGAGCTTCGGCTCGATAGCCTGACACAGGTTCCACGTCCACAGCCACTGCGCTGTACTCAGTCCAAGCCCACATGCATGCAGAGCGTCCCAGTCGATAAGTAAGTACTAAGCGTCGTCGCAGAGGTCATACGAGAATTTAAATACTCAGTAAAAGCGCGGCGCAGCTCGTAGGGAAAGCTGCCGCCGAGAACAAAATACACCGCCGTCGTCGCCATTTTTGCATCTAAGTAAGAAGAGCCTTGATCGCGTCGTCGCCACAGGTGACACGGTTTGGTTGTAGCCTCCTCGCATCCGGAAATCATGGAAATGCGGCTGGGTACAGTGCGGTGCACCTAGGTCGAAAACTAGAGCGGCGACTAGTCCAGAAGCAGTCAGTACGACTTTGGCGGTGTAATTGACCTCCGAGCCTGGTCTCAACTGAGGTGGGAGCTCCATGCACATACGAGCAGCTTCAGACATGAAAAAGAAAATGACCAGGTCGCTGGTCAGAGCTTCCGGGCTTCATGATTCAATGTTCCAAAGCTCTTGCGGCGTTGTCGGTGTTCATCAAACAAAAAGTATGCAAACTCGGCTTAAGCACTGTAGGTCCGTCAATGCGCGGCATTCAGCGCAGCGAGAACTTATCTGCGTGTTATCAGTTTTGGCGTGCCGTCCACGCGCTGCAGGCCATGCCAAAGCCACTTGGTCACCAATTTCCATAACACAATGTTCATATCCATCGCCTCCGTCGAAACGCTGGGCGAGAAGTGCCTATCCAGCAAAGCGCAGTTGAGTCTTGCGATTGCGTTGGTCACAGCTGGACAATCTGTCACATTTACTGTGGTTGAATCTTACGTAACACACCGAACTGCTTCAACTCGAAGCTGTTCAAGGATATCGGCGTTTCGACGCGGCTTCGCAGCTAAGATTGCGATGCGATCATTTCCAGGACATCATGCGCGCAAAGCAAAACCGAGAATGTTAATATTACCCAGTGCGATTGGCACTCTGTCGTTTATTCGACGATTGCTGCTAGCGAGAGCACAAAGACACCAGTACGAGTGAACATAGGGAACTGGGTCGCTGATATGCAAACGAAGATATCTATCCCCGAAACCGCCGTAGCCGGCGCGCTGCTGGGCTTTCCGCTGTTCGCACAACATACATCATTGTTAGAGCGTACACTCCTTGGATTCGCTGGGCAGCCAAGCATACCTGAGGAAGCCTCCGAGTAGCTTTGGGTCTGGGATTGCGACTGCGACTGGGAGAAATCCTCGCCCTCTGAAAGGAATTGCAAAAATACAGTGCAACAGCAAGTTTAACATTGTTCATCTCAGGAAAGTCAATGTGTCTGCGGTTGAGCTCACCTGCTTCCGCGTTGACTTGCGAGAGCCGGTAGAATTGATTCAGCGACTGAGGGGCACGCAAGTGGTAAGGAGTTAGTAGGTGCACCAACAAACGACGACATTTCGATGCAATGAAATCGAACTAGCGACGCAAACGTACCCCAAGCATGAACTCACGAACTGAATTGATCTCGAGCGCCGAGATGTTGTTCATGTGAATCACGGAAGCTGTTCCACCGCTCTGCACGTCACCGGCGATTTTGGACAGACCGTTGCGGATCTTGTCCTGCCTCACGTTCTGCAGGTCTTCCAGCAGCGAGCGCATGTGTTCGCCTTGGTCCAGGTCCTCCGGAGCACTGCAGCTCGCACCCACCACCAGCAAGTTAACCAAAAGATGTTCAAATCCAAAGAAGTGTCCAGTTTGCACCTACTTCTTCAGCAGCAGCGACGCCACTTCCAGGTAGTGGAAAGGCAGCTCTTCGAACGCTTCGTTGGACTTCTCGCGCTCCAACCTCGACGTCAAGTAGTCTGCAGCATTGATCCCAGGCAAACCAAAATGGGTAAATTACATAGTATCCAACATTGAGCAAATACGGAAATAGCCGACACCTACCGACCGAGAGCCACGACGGCGCCAGGATACGGCACTTGTTGAGCTGCTTGAGCATGATGGCGAGCCACAGCGGTACGTATGTGGTGATTCCCGGCTGGAACGGTCCAAAGTCGCCCTAGAGAAGCGTACCCAGAATGTTAGAAAAGGTTGCCTATTTCCATTGTGCACTATACTGGTCACTTACGCTAATGAAGTTGAGCATGCCGCTGTTGTCGCGAAGGTGGAAGTGCGGCAAGATGCCGATGAGCTCCTGCTCCGCCTGGTTGTTAAGCACACAGAGGCGCGCGCGGTCAGATAATAGGCGGCTCCGCCAGACAGGCCCGCCGCTGGACGTACCAGGAACTCGGTCTCGCTGGCCGACAGGCTTGCCATCGTTTTGCGTCCGTCAGTCAAAACGATTTTTTTCCAAAAAAGAGTCGATTTACAAAATTGGGAACGCATTTTTGGGTGCACTTTTAGACGAAGTTGGTATTGTTCACAAGATTGGCGCTCTATGCCTCAAGGGGGAAGACAAGAATGCCGCTAGATGTTCTGCTTGGACTTCAACGGAGACGGGTATATGGCCAAAATTCTCTCTCTGCGACGTCGGTGACTTTCATTGACCGGAGCGGTGCAACTCGCATCGCACTTCCATCAGATGCTAGAATGACATGTGAGACCTCAGTTCGCTGCTGCAACCTGCAAGCTGCGCGACAGCGTCGTTATCGGAGCTCCGCATTGCCAACGGGTGGTTTCCATGCGTCTGAGATCGGCTGTCGCGAGCAGCTCGCCGCGAAGTCGGCTGCCGTGT
The DNA here is from genome assembly GCF_018691715.1 of Phytophthora cinnamomi. NCBI lineage: Eukaryota > Oomycota > Peronosporomycetes > Peronosporales > Peronosporaceae > Phytophthora > Phytophthora cinnamomi. The sequence goes on from NW_027150941.1 coordinate 147,825, forward strand.
GCAGCAGACGGCAGCGACAATTTTTGGTCATATCTCGTTGACTACCTGCGACGTGTGCAGATGACCATGTGGCGCCTCGAATGCTGGCCGACGCTGTTCGTGGGTGGTGCAGCCCCTCTCGATCTCCGGGGAGGGCGCCACACCACGTATCTAATACCAGGTACGCTTTTTCAAACGGATCCGCTACGCAAGACGATGGCAATTGCCGCGCCGCGAGTCTGTGGCCACCACTACGTTCGACCCACGCACGCTGGTTGATTTGTTTGGCGCCGTCGCCCTTTGCACCGCCTGAGCGCGGCTTTGGCGAGTTCTCCGGGCAGATACACCCGCTTGTAACGGCAGAGATGGCCCGGCACCGCATAGGACCCATTCCCGAACAGGCACGCCCGCGACAATGCATGTATTCCATCATGGCTACACCAAATGCTTGTGTATGTTTCACATACCTCTCTCATTGCATACCCTGTTCTTGTCGACTTTTATATCCATATCTCTTTCCTCAAAAAGTGGTCCATCCTCTGATTAGGTAGACGCAGCCATCTGCCGCTCCAGTCGCCAATTTGCTGCGTCGAGCGCAGGTCGGCGGCGTCCGACGCTCAACGCTCATCGTACCCCCCTGCACAGCCCCCAGTAGATAACTTACACAATACAATACACTGGTATTCCATGCGCATGGCCGCACGTGACGTGACGGCGCTGCTGCAGGTGCGCGTGCGCGTGGACGGCTCGCAGTTCGACAGCTCGCTCATGACGCAGCCCGAGTTCCTGCTGTCCACGCGCGTGGTGTTCCGCAGCGTGCGGCACGGCGGCACGCAGCTGCAGGCCTCGTGGCGCGTGTTCCGCTCCTTCCACGAGTTCCAGGGGCTGGACGCGCAGCTGCGCCACGCCTTCCCGCAGGACATGAAGCCGCTGGCGCCGCCGCCGCCGCACCGACGCCGCACGTGGCTGCGCCGCCACCGCAGCGCCAAGTTCCTGGCCAAGCGCTGCGCCGAGCTCAACGAGTACCTGGAGCGGCTGCTCGGCTGCCGGAGCCTCCGGCTCACGCGCTTCCTGGACCCGCACGCGCCGCTGGTGCTGCGCTGCTTCAGCAACTTCGACGCGGGGCTCGCGGCCGCGGACGTCACGGCGCTGCCCAACCAGTTCGAGGGCTGCGTGCTGTGTCTGGACTACCGAGACGACGACGACGCCAAGACAGGGAGGAACGGCGGCACCGTGGACACCGTCGACAGCAGTGAATACAGCGCGCTCGCGGGCGTCGAGTTCGAGGAGGAGATGCGCCGCGACAGCGGCGGAGAGTCCATCAGGCAGCGCAGGCCGTCGCGCCCCACGCAGCGGACCAGCGAGGACGCCAGGCTGGACGAGCTGCAGGCCAACCTCATGGACGACAAGGCCCGCAACCTGGCCATGTGCACCAAGTACGAGTGCGCTTGTCGCGTCTCGCCCTTCCGCGTCACGCACAGCAAGATGATGAGGATGTTGCGGCTCCGAGGCTTCAAGCAGACGTACGCGCCCCCGGAGGGCGCGCTCACGGCGCTGTATTGCGTGCTGTTCAAGCTACAGCAGTACAACGACCTGGACAAGCGGCTGTACGATGCACTCACGGGATTCCCTCCGGCGACCGGGACGTCCCAGACGCCCAAGGAGGATGGAACCTTGTCGAGGGAGGCGTCGGATGCGCTGGCGAACGACCATTTGCAGCTGTCTGTCGGTGTCGAGCTGCTGCGGCAGACGCTGGCCAACTACGGGTTGTTGCACGTGCATTCGCTGGAGCGGCATTTCCGCACGTCTGCGGTGGATCTCAAGAAGAGGCTGCACGAGTTCAAGTCGCGACGGCAATTGCGCGTCGGCGCGGTGGAGCTTGTGCTGCTGGCGACGATGTTGGATTTATCGATTCTGCTGATCACGAACGACCATGAAGGCTCGGAGCAGCAGATTCGACCACTTGCTGGTCTGCGGTCCATTCGCAAGGGCGGCCGCATCAGCTTGGCGTGCGGATACATTTTGCCCACGCTCGTGTGCGTCAACGGATTCTACCTGCTCGCCGAGCGCGATCGTATTGTGCCCGGAGTCATGTTGGATATCGACAGCGAAGAAGAGCATTTATTGACAGAGCGGCAGCGACGACGAATGTGGCAGGGCGTGGACGAAATGGATCGGCGCTTCATGATGGAGATCGAACGCACACTCACAGACGGCACCGATGCGTTTGCATTGGCCTTCGACTTCGACCTGGCTGACTCGCTCAACTCGGCCATCCTGGATGCAGTCTGGGACGACTGCCAGCACAACCCCAACCTGTTCTACCTCTTCCAACGACAAGCTCGGCAGTTTGGCAAAGGCCGCACGACAGCCCGCTTCTTCATGCAGTACATGGAGGTAGCATTCGGTCTCGAGGGTGCCAGCTACCTCGTGGACTTCTTGCTGCATGTGCTTCCCGAAGAAGACCTACGCAAGCAACTGCTGCACGCGCGGTGGATGCGGTTGCACCGTCAAATTGCCAAGCGCGTATCACCGTGAGGAGAACATGTATGAACACACAACACTAGCACGAAAGCTAAGCACTAGCTTGTAAGTTATGGACAATGTAATAAAAGGAATCGTGACCCTGTAACGCAGCTCCGAGCGGAGTTTTTTCACGTGACTGTTGAAGATACGGGCAAAGCGTCGCTGGGGAAGGCGAGATGGAGGACGTGGCGAAGCTGCATGCGGCCTGGTGCAAGAGTTTGCAGCAGGCGGTGGAGACCGATGCGTGGGGCCAAGTGGTTGAGGCCGTGGAAGCCTACGAACGGTATGGCACGGAACCTGGGTTGGTTTAGAGCGTGGTCCTGACTGGGGTCTCTGTGCAATGTAAGACTCGCCGGTCGGATCACGAAAGCGATTCCAGTTTGCAAACACCTCACAGCACCACAAAAGGCGAGTTTACCCTACTTTAAGTCATGCCTGGAGGTTTGTCTTACATCGTACTGGTGCGAGCAGGATATTATCGAGAAGGTTGTTGTGGCTCTGGAGATGCGTGCCAAGTGTTTGAGTTCGGTTGACGGCCAAAGGAAGCCGACGAAGGAGGACATGGAGGATGTACTGGATGGTACGGCAAGATGTCATATCCCGACGTTGTGCACGCCATTGATAAATTTGTTGCACGCCTGTGTAGCTCTGCGTGGAGCCCTGTCCGATGAGTCGGAGGTGTTCCCGCTCGACGTCACTCGCGCTATGCGGTCAAAGACTCGTGAATCCGTCAAAAGGGAGAAAGAAATCGACGAAATCGACGACGGCGCCGCCGCAGAGCTCGTGGATGCAACCTCTCAAGTGGCGGTGGTGCGGTCTCCCGGTGCCACCTACCTGAACATTCGCATCACCAAGATCGGTTTGAAAGATGCCGAGGTGTACGTCAACCCGACCATGGCAGTGTCGGTCTTTGGTGAGTTCGTTGGTGCATGCACGTCAAATGGCAGAACACTAACCGCTAATGTGCTGAGAGGTTAGACTACAGTGGCAAGACTATGGAGGAGACCCGCGAAACGGGTGCGGGGGTCTGTAGTGAGCCCCGTCACGTGACGTTCAATGCTAACATCCACCTCGCCACGAATTTGAGGAAGATGGAGGACCGTAAGTCCCTTAACCGAAGCAAATTTTGTCGAGCAATGTTGACCGTGTTTCGTACGGTTTGCCTGCAATCAGATGGAGCTGCGATCACCTTCGAGTTTTTCCACTACAAAGCCAAGAAGCGCAAAAAGAGCTGCCGCTGTTGGGCACTGCTAGAGCTGGATGAGATTAAGGATGGGCCTGCTGTGCTGGAGCTCTACCAAAAGCCTATGGATCCGAAACGCAAGCGTATCCATTTATTCACCGAGAAAGAGCTCTATCTGCAGCTGGAGTTGCAGCTGCAAAGCCTATGAAGAAGTAGTTCAATATTCTCGATCAGAAACTCCTGCCAGAGAATGCTATTAACAAGGCAAAAGCTTGTGCAAAGCCTTACGGAATGTACGAACCGCTTCTTGACTCAGCTCCCCAAAAAATCGGCCATGTCGAGCTTCTGAACGGTGAAACTGTCGCCGTCATCGTCTTGCTGGGTAAAAGAGCTTCCGCGCGACGAGGACTCCTTCGTGCCCTCGGATGCGTTGCTCTTAGCAGGATCGGCTTTGTCCTTCTCGCCCTTGGTTTTGTTCTTTTTGCCTTTCGAGATAGCACCAAAGCGTTTCTTCTTCACGCTTCCCTCCTTGACTGGTTTGTCCTTCGATTTGTGAGCTGAGGATTCTTGAGTAGAGGTCGTCTTTATCAGCTTAACAACATGACGGAGTATATCGCTCGTATCGTGCTGATTTGACTCCGGTGGCGCCTCGCCTCGCAGGGTGCTGCTGATCACCTGAAGTGAGGTGAACTCCTTTTTGATGTCCTCTTCTGAACGAATCCCTGTTCGCCGCAAATCTGCACTATACTTGTTGAAAAATTGGATAAAGTTCTAGAGGCGATGCAAACAGCACGAGTGTTGGAGTTTTGGCGAAGAAGTAGACGAGCGTTGATAAAAGTAAACGTACATGCAGATCGTTGTCGACCGTGGCCGCTGTGTTCGCTGGATTGGAAAAGGAGTGCGTGCGTTGAAGCAAGCGTGCACAGTATTCTTTCACGCACTGATTCAAGCAGTGACGAACCACCTTGGAGAAGAAGAACGAGCCGAAGATCCACTTCTTTAGGTCGGGGTAGTAATCGTCGAGGGTAGCTAAAAGCGTCTCTACAACAGGAGCGCCTTCATCCCACTTCTTTGAAAACCATAACTTTGTCGTGTCCTGCAAAAAAAAAACATGTGCCGATCTTTAGAACGAAATCCGCGTTCACTTTGGTAGATCGTTGGATCCGTCTTACCTGCTCGTGATCGTGAAATATCTTGCTCACAATTAAATCACAGGCGTTCGTGGCAAACGCAACGATTTCAGTCGACGTGGTGTCCAAACTATCCCCCATGAACGTGTCAAAGGCCTCTTTCTCCTCCGAATCCGTTTCAGCAAACGAGATTTCCTCTACCAATTCGGGGCATTTTGCCTGCATAGAGAAAAAACGCCGGCTTAACCATCTCTCCCAAATCAATTTGTGGATCAACACGCACCTGAAGAACCTCTGCGTCATTAATGAAAGAGCAGAGCATATCAGCGTCCACAGTTTCAAGTTTTCCCGCGATACTATCGTAGCGAATCTTCAACTCTTCCATGAGGACTTGCAAGCACGTCGACACCACGCACCCCACTAACCGCCCACTCAACCATTCCTGAGCGATAGAAATCTGCGACTTCAAAATATTCACGATGTCGTTCGGACGAGTTGATTGCAGCTCTCCTTGTGGGCCAACGATGCACTCCTCCTCTCGCTTCCAGATATTGGTAACCCAAGTGTGGATCTGGACTTTGATTTCGTCAAGATACGCCTTCATGAGCTCCTGAGACGTCTTGTCCAGGACGATCGATGCCCGCGAGTGCTTATACTTGATGATTTCCGTATTGTAGTAGTCTATCCACTGGACAATCTGAAGGCGCTGGGCGATACCAACATCAGGTCTTGCGCTCAGCTTCATTATTTCCGTCTCAAGCTCAGCGTTGTACGTACTCGTGAACAAATGAATAACGTCGATCTCACTTGGGAAGCACGGTGCCACGTCAGACTGAACAATCTCCAGATCCACCATCAACTGTGTTGCCGCTTCGAGAACTGGGGTGAACAGATCCTTTTTCTCAGCTTGTGCTTCGCTCTCGGCTGTTCGAAATATACCTTCGATGCGCTTCGCAAGGAACGTCATGACTTCAGTCTTGCATCTTTCTCGGATTGCCATGTTGAATTCGGCAACCGGCTTCAGCTGATTGTCCAGGTATATCTCCTTCTTCGAGTCCACAAAGCGCTGTCGCCGTGTCTCCATCAGGTCCAGCACCTGAAACGCATCCAGCAGCCTCTGCTTCCCGAACTGAGCGATTTCTACACAGTGGTGCAGGCAGCCCCACACCTCGGCGTAAATGCGGTTCTGCACGCTTTCAATGGCGCTCAGCCTCGATCCCATCGACGCCATAATCCGCGCTTGTGCTTTGCTGAGCGGAGCAAGAACACCGTTAAATCTACAACATGCCCCACGCCTTGACGGAAGCGTACCTGTTTCCAAGCTCGTCACTCTTCTCTACTGCTGCAACACTCAGCTGCACGCCACAACAGTGAGCACAACAACGCATTTCTAGCCACTGTCACTACCAGCGCACCTCGTGCAGCATCTTTTGCCTCCAGTCGTCGATCTCCTGCCACTTCAAGTAGGCGTCCACGAAGCCCAGGAGGCCTCCGTCGAGGGCGTCGTGCAGCCCCTGCACCTTCCTGGGCAGCTCCTCGTAAAACACCATTTGGTGCTCTAGCTCCTTCAGGTTCCGCCGCGCGATGCTGACGCCCGAGGATGAGACCTTCTTCTCGCCGAGCTCCTCGTTCATGCGGCGGCAGTTGTGCCCCAGATCGCCGAGGTTCTGGACGATCTGCCGCACGGGCGTCTCCAGCTCCAGGAGGGCGCTGGCGCGCTCGATCTCGTCCACCTGGGCCTGCACGAAGCCGTCCAGCTGGCCCTTGGTGCTGTCCTGCTTGGCCACGTAGTCGCTCTTGATCTCTTGCAGCTGCCAAGGACAGGTAGTGTATCATTCTAACGCTGCAGTTTTTTTTTTAATATGTAGGGGTTGTGACGCGCTACCAGCTGCGAGTTGAGCAGCGACGTGGACGTGGAGTCCTTGAGCTTGACGCGCAGGACCTCGCCGGGGTCGCGCGCCTCCTTCTCCAGCAGAGACATCATCGTCCTGGCCGACTCGAGGCGTTGCTCGCTTCAACGTCGCTTCAAGATCCGTTGTAAATATACGGGTGTTGTTTTTATTAAAACATGTTCAAAACACATGTACAAAAACAGTACTTATTTTCAACATTAGTACACGGTTTTGGATTAGGCACACGTCAAATGGCAATTGAGCTGCTGGAGAAGCGACCATGGAGGCGTTGATGCGCGTGATGGCCGCCAAGAAGCGCGAGGTCTCGGCGGTGCAGCAGAAGAAGCACGACAAGAAGGAGAAGTACCTCCGCCGCGCCGAGGTCGAGTCGCTGCTGGAGGAGGAAGCGCAGCAGAAGCAGCAGCAGCAGAAGAAGCAGGAGGCCTCGCCAGCCAAGAAGAAGCGCAAGCTGGAGCGCAGCCAACAAGACGCGGCCCAGGTCACCACCCAGGACACTAAGCAGGAAGCAGACGGAGGCGATTCAGAGCGCCAGATGCAAGAGCAGGACAGCGAGGCCGTCCTGGCGTGGCCCGACCTGCGCCGCCGCCTGCGCGAGCTGGGCCAGCCCATCACGCTCTTCGGCGAGGACATGCGGGAGCGCATGGCGCGGCTGCGTCGCGTGGAGATCGAGGCCGCCACCAAGCACGAGGACGAGCTGGGCGCCGGCCACGACATCCGCAACCGCTTCGTCGGGGGCGACGGAGGCGACCAGAGAGAGCAGATGGACACGGCGGACGACGCGGCCGAGGACGCGGAGGAGTTCGAGGCCTCGGGCGCCGCTGCAGAGGGCGGCAGTGGCAGACAGCGTAGCAGCAAGAAGGAAGATGGTGGAGATGCAGAAGAGGAGGAGGAGAAGGACGCCGACAAGATGGTCTACAGGTTCTTCAAGGGCATGATGCAGCGGTGGGAGAAGGACCTGGCGGGCAGACCCGACCACGTGAAGCGCACGGCACAGGGCAAGATCGCCGTCAAGACCATGAAGCAGTGCAAGGACTACATCCGACCGCTGTTCAAGCTCTGCAAGCAGCGGCAGGTGCCACCCGACATCCTGCCCAACCTCGTGGACATCGTGAAGTTCTGTCGCCAGGGCGAGTTCGTGATGGCCAACGACGCGTACATTAAGCTGGCGATTGGCAACGCCGCGTGGCCGATTGGTGTCACCATGGTGGGTATCCACGAACGCACGGGGCGCGAGAAGATTAACTCCAACAAGCAGGCACACGTCATGAACAACGAGTCCCAGCGCAAGTACCTCACGTCCGTCAAGCGCCTCATGTCGTACGCACAGTCCGTCTCGAACGTGTTGCCGTCCAAGCGCGTATTGTGAGCTAGGCACTGCTACATGTACGGCACGGTGGCAATAAGGGCATTAGTGTGCTCGTGGGATTACATAGATACACAGAGATGCCCCAAGTAAATAAACAGCATTTGATCGAAGTTATGTTTATTGTTTGTTGCGATGCTAATGAAGTCATCCTTGCGCGCTTCCGAAGCGCATGCAGATGATTCGTTACTAACTGACTTAGTGCTGTCCACGACCTCGGCCATAGCCTCCGCCGCCGCTGCTACCGCCACCACGGAAGCCACGTTGCTGGAACATTTGGTAGTCGCGGTGGATAGAGCCGAGCAGCTCACTCGTGAGCGAGCACGCGATGCGAAAGCTACGCTCGTTCTCCGCAGACACCAAGATCATTAATGGTTCGTCGGCGTCTTCTGGGCCCCCTTCCTTCGACCCGGAGCCACGGCCGCGCACGCGAATCTTGGCATTTCCTCCGGCCTCAACGCTAATGCGCTTCATGTTCGAACCCGCAGGTCCAATGATGCGACGCGTGACCCCGAAATCACTTTCATTTTCGATCCCCACGACAAGCTTCTCCAAGAATGCTGGCTCGTTGGGGTCTTTGGGTCCATCGTGCGGTCTACCTCCAGGTCCGCCGGCTCCAGGCTTTCCACGGAACGAGCGTTCAGGGCCTCCGCGGCCCGAAGGCGGCCCGTTGGGAGGAAACGCAGCACCGCTGCGCTCAGCAAACACATCTACCAATTGTTGCGTCACTTGCATCGAAAGCGGGCCAACAGCAACTCCGTCATCACCAAGCGCCTGCTTAACCTGGGGGTCTGACGCAGGCAATGCTGGAGCGTTCAGGACCACATTGAATCGGGCTTGAACTGGGAATGGTGACGGCATATTCGGCCCGTGGCAAAAAGCTCCAGGCATCATATTCATAATCACAGGAGAAACAGCTTCGAAGACGCCAAGGATGTGCTGGTCCGACAAGTTAAGCAGGAACAGTGGGGTGCCAGGAGACACATGCTGCTGGGCCAGCGACTCCTGCTCCTTCTCGAGACCAAATAGCATACGTCCGAAGCACTCGTCGATTGTTTGAGTTGTGCATGTGAACACGAAACCCGGTCCACTCGGTTTCCATCTCGGGGCTGGTCCCCCGAATCCTGGTGCGCCAGGGGCGCTAAACAAACTTTCCGCAGCTTCCCTTCGCCGAGTTGCTAGCTCTTCTGCACCTCCTGGGAGTTTTGGTTCATCTTCCACGGATCGGTAATGCAGCTGGATCTGAGGTTGGTTGAAAAGCAAGCGCACGAGAGCATGGCCTGTTTCCGCATCCAGCTCTTGTCCGTTTGGGCTACATAAATCAAAAACAAAAGCATAACGTCAGTGACCCTCTCAACAAGAGAAACACCCCCGCTTGCATCTCGTACCACTCGGGAACAGCAAGGTGCTTGTTTTCAAACTGCGCGAGTCGGTCCCACGGACACTCGCAGATGCGGAGCCACTCGACGCCGAACGCGCCCGACCACTCCGTCTTCCCGTCCGCCTCGTAGGGCACCACGCCAGCCGCCAGATCTTCACCGGCCGACGTGTCAATATTCGCCATCGCTCCGTTCACCAGCCGTGCCACACCTTGGAAATGCTTGCTCGGTCCCACGGTAACGAACAAAAACACCTCATCGGACGTCTCGGACGCCATCTTGACCTGCTGCAGCACCTCCGACGGCACCGCCCAGCGTCCGTGGTGCACGGAGTGGGCCAGATTCAGGTAGCTCGCCGACTGCAGCAGGAAGTACTTGGCCATCTTGCCGTCGTCGGGCAGCTGCGGGCCGGGCGGCGGCTGGTTGTGTCGCTCCGGCGGTGCTCCAGAGCCATGGTGGCCTCCGTGCCTGCCGGCGCGCGCCTCCTTCTCCTCCTTCTCGCCCTTGGGGAACGGGCGCAGCTCCGTCTCGCCGTGGGCGAAGTGGCACTCGTCGCCGAAGGGGCAGGAGCCCATCTTCTCCCAGTGCTTGCAGATGGCGATCTTGAAGAACTCGTTGACGGGCTGCGCCTTGCGGCGCTTGACGTTCTCCTCGTCCGCCACCTTGGACTGCAGCGCGAAGTCGGCGGTCTCGGGGCACTCCTCGCGCGCCAGCTTGATGTGCCGGTAGCGGCAGCTGGAGCCGTGCGAGCAGAAGCCCTGCTTGTAGAAGGCGCACTCGACGCGCTCCTCGTCGGGCACGTGGCGGAACGGGCACTCGGGCACCTGGCACTCCATGCCCCAGCGGCACTCGGGCATCTTGGACATGTCGTACTGGTGCAGGAACTCGCAGTTGTCGCCCTTCATGCACAGCGCGCGCAGCCAGTGGCGGCACACGACCGTGCCGCGCTTGAAGTCCTTCTTGGCGCCCTGCGCGCCGAACGTGGCGCCGCCCACGCCCACCACGGCGCCGCTGCGGGGCTCTCCGCCGTCCATGCGCTCGTCGCCGTCCTCGGGCAGCAGCATCTCGAAGTCGAAGGCCAGCCGCCGCTCCTCCTCGTCGCGCAGCAGCAGCCCCAGCACCATGCTCGCTGTATAGAATGGCTAATGTATAATGGCAGCATACTGGAGTCAAGTGACAGCAAAAGACACCCGAATACTAGACCGCCCTCTATTCGTTGTTCCGCACTCCTGCGCATTGGTGGCCTCCACAAGGGGAAGAGACTGCAGCAGAGCGAGACGATGGCGGCGCCCACCGAGGAGCTCAAGGAGTGGCTGGACGCGTGGCCCGCCGTGCGCGACCTCGTGGACGAGCTGCTGCTGAGCCTCAAGCGCAGGTGCGTGCGTCGGCGCTGCCTCTGCGGTTGTTGAGGGCTAACGGCGTGCTGTTTGTCGTGCCGCAGACAACTGCGCGGCTCGTACGAGACGGCCAAGATGACCACGAGCGTGCTGAGCAAAGTGGTGCGTGTGTCTGCGTAGATGGGGAGTGTAGTCGACGCTGCTGACGCGTTGGTTGCGCTGCAGCTGGAGACGGTGGAGTGGTCCACGGCCGGCGAGATCCTCGAGAAGATCCGGCAGCTCGGCCACATGCTGACCAAGGCCCACGCGCACGAGCTGGCCATCGGCAACGTGGTGCGCCGCGTGCTGTACATCATCCGCGAGGAGCACTCGAACGCGCTCAAGCTCTCGTCCGCGGACGCCGCGCCCCCGTCCAGCCGCAACAACAACCTGTCGCGCTCGCTCGGCACGATCCTCACGCCGGGCACGGACACGGACCTGTCCATCCCCATCGCCGACCTCAAGCTGGTGCGTGGGAGCTGCTAGCGGCGGGACGAAGACTTGCTGTTGGATGCTGACAGGCGTGTTGTTGTTGTTTTTTTGCTGCTGTCTTGCAGTCGGTGATGGAGGGCATCGCGGAGCTGGTGGACGAGATCGACAGCCTCCACGTCAACATCGCCGACCAGGCCATGGAGTACATTCACACGGAGTACGTGGACGTTTGGTTGGGCCGTATCGCTGTTTTATTTTCCGTTGCTGACGCTGTTTGCCGTTGACAGTGAGGTGATCTTGACGTTCGGCATGTCGCTGTCGGTGGAGGCCTTCCTGAAGATGGCCGCCAAGAAGCGCGAGTTCAAGGTGATCGTGGTGGAGTCTGCGCCGTCGCTGAACGGCCAGCGCACCGCACACGCTCTGGCGGAGAGCGGCATCCACGTTACAGTTATCCCGGACAGCGCCGTGTTCGCCTTGATGGCGCGTGTGAACAAGGTGGTGGTTCCTGCTGCTGCTGTGGTCGCCAACGGCGGCCTTATTGCCCAGTCCGGACTGCAGAACATCGCGCTGGCCGCGAAGAAGTGCTCGGTGCCTGTGGTCTGCGTGGCTGGTCTCATCAAGCTGTCGCCCCTGTACGCTCACGACTTGGACGTGCTGAGCGAGCTGCTGGCGCCGTCTAGCATCTACAACTACGAGGACACGGTGGACAATGTACGAGCTACTAATGCCACTGATACTTGCGATTTATTGATCGTACGCTGACGTGCTGCCTTCTCTACTGTGACTGCTATTTAGTTGGAGGTGTTGAACCCGGCATACGACTACGTGCCGCCTGAGTGCGTGAGGATTTTCATCACCAATACGGGCGCCCACCAGCCGTCCTACATCTACCGCCTGCTTGCCGAGTACTACTCGCCGCAGGACTACCAGCTCAGCTAGATTTGTTTGATGTGATGCCAATACGCAGAAGAAGCTTTGCTCTTTTTAGTCCAAAATCCAGCGCGACTTGTTCGGCTTGGTGCTGTATAGGAACGGGTGCGAGTGATACATCCGCTGAATGACCGCGAGTTGCTGCGAGACCAGCAGCCCCTCGCCAATGAGATCGTCCAGGTCTTCTTCGAAACGCTCCTGCTCCTCCTCTTGGAAAAGCGCGCGGTAGGCCTCAAAGAGATCGCGCAGCTGGTGCAGCAGCAGAATGAGGAAGCCAAGATCACGCACGCCCAGCACAGCCTCGTCGTTCACGCCGCGGTTCTGCTTGTTGAGCAACCGCTCAATGTCGCGCAGGTTATTGCGCAGGAATCCAGCAATCTCGCTCGAGTCGTAGTACAGTCGGTCGCTCATGCGCTTGTAGATCATGTGGAAGGCTGATGTGACCAGCTTGTACAAACCACCGAAGACAAGGAACGTAGGGATCGTGGCCAGTATTTGCAGGTTCAACTGGTTCGCGTGCATCAACTCATCGATCGCGCCCATGGCCACCATCAGCTCCTTCTTGATAAACTGCACCTGAATCAGCAGCATGCGGACGATATCTCCTGTCATCAAGTTTCGTACAGCACTTGCCAATTGCTTCTCGTACTGCAGAGACACCACGGACATGTCCATCTCGTCCATGATGCGGTTCATTTCTGCCGGCGAAACGTTGGGGTTTGTGTCCTTAACGAAGTCGGACAGCATTCGGCGCAGACTTTGTTTTGTGTCCAGCAGCGCCATAGCATCCTGAATCTCGGGTTTTTGATTCAACACCACCTCTCCGAAGATGGCTTGGAGTGGCTCTACCATGTGCTCATTCAGGAAATCCTGCAGTGCTGCACGCATTGCGGCAATGCCCGCCCGGAATTCGTCCTGATTATTCACGACCCAGAAGCCTCCTGCAGTAAGGCAAATCGCCACCGTAGTAACTTGAAGCCAGCGTTGGCGGATCTTGGACGGCGGGCGGCAAGGCGCAAGCGCCGTTTGGAAGCACCGCGAAAACTGCGTCTGCGCTGATCGGAAGACCGAGATGTTCTGCTCAACCCGACGAAACGAGCTCACCACATCTTCACTCGACGTGACGCCACTGCAGCCCTGCTCAAAGATGTTCTCATCTGCAAACCAAAATTCACCCCATCAGTATCCATCCAGAGACCAGCACCGGACCTCCTCCATCTCTGCCTTACCGAAGTAGAACGCCGTGAAGATCAGTGGATCCTGCGATTTAAACGCGCCTTGTCCCTTACGAGGCGGACACACCCCATTGGTGCTGTAGACCAGCTCCAGCAGTGCCATGCCTTCCTTCATCCTCTCCGCCAACTGTTCATAGTCCGCGAACGTGCTCGAGCACCTCGTCGTCAGCTCCTTCAGCATGCCAATCTTCCTCTACACACCAGCAATCACACCCGTCACCTCTCCAACTTTTCTCCTCTCTGCTCCACTGCATCCAGCCCGTACCAAGTGCGCCTCCAGCGTCTCCTCCAGGCTGCGGATCCTCTCGCCGACCGTGATCCGCTGCGCGCGCGTGAGCAGCCACTGCATGGGGCCTCTCTGCAGGATCTCGCGCAGCGTTCTCTTCTTGAGCTGCTTCCAGAAGGCCACGGCGCGCGGCATGAAGTCGACGGTGCGCACCAGGTCGACGAGCGCCGCGTGCAGCTGATACGTCGTAACGTGCGCCCACAGCAGGCGCACACCGCTGTCGATCACCGCCTGCTGCTCGGGCGTGTAGTTCACTGAAGTGCTGCTGTCATTCGCGTACAGGCGGTGGCGCTGCAGCAGGTCCGTCACGTCCGCCAGCGCCTTCTGGATGGCGGACGCGGCGCTGGACGGCACCGGCACGCTGTAGCACTGCGACACGACGGCCAGGGCGCGTGCCAGCGCGTCCGCGTGCGGACAGCGGTCCACGGAGCTGCGGCCGAGCGACACCAGCTCCGCGATGACGGCGGACGTCACGCCCTCGTGCGTCGAGGGCCCCGACCCGGCGGTGACCACCTGCTCCATTGTTGCTCCTGGATACGGTCTCTGAAACAGCCACCACCTCTTTACAAGGGAGTTTCGGGTTTTGGTTTGAGAATCACATCATTATAAGGAACATCATGAGAATGGTTGTAAAAAGGCAACAATCGTCAATAGCAATAATACATGTAGTCTCAAGAATCATTGGAGAAGAGTAAACAAGAAGTGCTGAGTAGTAGTCAATTCCATTATCTTGCCAGCGCACGACTATTGTAGCACGCGTGCCGTCACACGAAGGAGAAGGCTTAAGCCACAGACACCTTTGAATTCGCTAGAATCGTATCTGTCGAACTCAAATAGGCAACACTTGACAGTCTTGAGCTTATTCCCCAATCTCATCCCTCCGGCACATTCCGCCGTGTAAAACTTTCAACTTCGCTCCTTTGACGCATTTTGCGTTGTCGAGCTCGCATGAGTTCAAGTAGGTGATGCCATCGCTTCCACATACGAGGTCGGAAACCTTGGAACATTCAGATCCGCAACTGGAACTGGAGGAGCCGGAGGAGCTGTCGGCGGCGGAGGTGCCGACAATCGCGAATGCGGCAATTAGAGCCAAAGGCGTGAACTTCATGGTGGTTGACTTGAGTACAGCGGACGTGTTGTGGGCTTCAGAAATTGGATAGTGATCTTCACAAGCGTCGAAGCTGCGAGTTCCACCTGGTCTCGCAATCGATCGGGGGGGGGGGGGGTAGTGATTACGAGACGTTCCATCATGCATCGAAGCTGCAACTTCGATCCCGGGAGTGATTACGCGCGGTTCCATTATCGGATCTGTCAACTACAGGATCACCCAGAAGTTCTGGGCCAGAACCGACAACGGGCAATCGACCCAGGTGAGCTTATGGTATTTCTCCACTATATTTTTTATTATTGCAACATTCCTGGCCTCAATATCATTCCCGTTGGAGGTGCATACAAAAACACATACTAAAATTCCATTAATAGTTGTACAGTCTTTTGCCTGAATAAAGAACACCTGATATATATGCAATGCCCAAGGTCATCGGACTATACAGGCAAAATGCTTGAGCCTCGAAAACAGCAAAAAACTAAGTTATGTTAATTGAGAATGAAGCTGATATCAGCCTTACTAAGCAAACCGGTGTGTTGCCAACAGTGCTCAATAGTCTCAGCGGGTAACTCCCGCCATGCATCCGCACACCACTGAATTCCTCGAAGCATTCCTACCTTGTAGGGTTGATCGTTGCCATTTTCGATCTCGTCCAGCGCAAAGTGCATTTTCTTAGTGAAGAAATTGCGTTTTACCCGGAATCGTTGTAGATACCACCTAATTGGCGGAATCCCAAGTTCAACCCTTCTTGTAGCAGTGCAAGTGGCTACAATTTCAGTAACATCAGAAACAGAAGGTTATTAGCTTCTACCTGTTCTTTATTCAGGCAAAAGACTGTATTGTCAAAGCGCCGAGCACTATTGCGGATTCTACTTGAAATTTCCCGGGCCGATTGGTTGAATTAACCACCCAAACCTAATCGCCCCGCAAATCGATCGAAACTATCAACTGGAATAATATTTTGCTTTGCAATGCGTTTGTCGTTTTCACGTTGTGATTTGCCCGAGTTATAATATCTGGCGCCCGATATAAAAACAGATGGCCACTAACTCAACCAAATCATTTTCACCAGCCTCGATATCGATATCGATTTACGCTATCTGTGGTCGAATTGCCGACCCAAAAACGCAATTCGGGCCGATTTATTTTAAATCGCGATGGATGTGTACGGATTATAATGCCGCGCTTTATATATATAACATGTACAAGTGGACACTTACATCTGGACACTCGACGAGATCGCGCTGCCGATCTGTCGAAGCACCGCAGTTTCCGAAAACCTTCATCGTGCACAAGTGCAGAATGTACTCTCTCGACTACCGTTGGCGAGCAGTTTTTATTATGCATGTGTGTGGAATCTGTATGCAGTATGTAAGGGATACTTTTGGGCCTAACGTGCGAACACTGCAGCGTTGGTACAAGTTGTTTTTGACCGATGGTGTGGTTGATGAAGGAGATCGAACTAACCGCTCGTCAGGTTGGCCGAGTGCCGTGGTTACCCGTGTTCGAAACTACGTGAAAGCCCACCCTACATTTATTTAGAGGAGCTACAGCAGTTCATACGAAACGCTTTTCCTAAAGTAAAATGGTAGTGTAGTATCAACATGTGGTCGGGAGCAGCTCGCGCCACAGAGAAGCGGAAAGCCCAGTGATGCAGGAGCCGCTCGTGCACTCACAGGCGAAGCTAACGAGCCGTTAAACACGTTCAACAGAGCCGTACTGGAGTAGCAGTGGCCAGCGACGTTACTCGGTGTCCTGAGAACCAACGATGCGCTCGTTATATTAAGTAGGAAGAGGTGGTGCGACTTACCTACACCTGGAGGTCGATTTACTACCATCTCGCATTTTTATGTCGTCGAATTATATTTTATCTCAGAGATCGATCTAAGCCCTAAATCCGAGCGACAAAATATCTGCAAACCACAATACATATCATCAAATGGTGCCAGCCCCCCCCCCTTCCGCAGTGCAAGCCTTGTGATGCCGTACGACGAGTTCGCCGAAGACTCTCGTGTGGTGCCTGCTACGGCGGGCCGGTCGGCTTGACAGCTCCACCAGCAGGGAGCGCTTCCCTATCCTCCCCCGGCGCGCCCACTACCTCGAGAGCGCTCTCTGGGCAAGAGCTGGCGCTGCTCCAACTACCCGTGCCTCAGCAAGAGAGGCATATCTACCCAGGCGCCTCGCTCCTACAAAATACATCGATGGACACGCGGCCCGTGTGCAGGTCCAGCGAGTCGAGCGCCAGGTTGGCCAGGCCGGCGGAGGAGGAGGAAGGCGCGGCTGGGTGGAAGAGCGCGGGGCGGGAGGTGCCCAACACCGAGGTTTTAGAAATCGGCAGCCGATGAGCACGCTTGAAACCAGATTGTGCTTCATCAAAGTATGCTAACGGGTGCTGCTCATAGTATTGATGCAGCCATTCACGCTGAGTTGCCGAAAACGTCGTTTCCGATGAAGTCTTGGCGCGGTGAAACACCCCGGTCTTCTCGTAAGTCCCTATCCAGTTGCTGAGGGTGCGCTCAATCTTGTTGAAGATGTGCTCGAGGTGCCTCTTGCTGTAGCCGAGCTCGTCGTATGCATGGAGGTAGTGATACACCGTGTTGGGGTGCGCGTGCTGCCGTGTAGCTGCCTCCTCCATGGTCACTTCAACTTGTTCACTTCAACCTGGAATATTGCATTCTATTTGTCAAATTTTGAAAGCTTTTTGGCCAATCGCAGCATCCTGTCGATTTGTTGGCCCTGCCGAAATAGGCAACTTGGCCGGAATTGGAGGCACCACCATCCTGTTATCGGCTGCACAAGTCGAAAAACCTAAACTGTGTATACATTCTGCACGTAACCTATCCATAAGCTCTCCTGGGGGGTCGATTGCTTGACCGGGTCCCCCAAGGATTCTGGCCGATCCTGTAGTTGACCAATAGAACACTTTCCATGTTCGGTCAAAGACTGGGTCTTTTACTGGGACCGGGTATAAATCCACCGGGATACCCGGTAGATGGTGAAATATCCCTAACTGCGGGAATAAGTGTTGGTTCTCGGAGGAGGCACGTCTTTCTCGAGACAGCAAGCATATCGAGATTAAATCGATCTCCCAGCAAATAACGGTTTTTCAGCGTGTAGCTGTGTGTTATGCCGATTTACGTAGACTTTTCCATGCCCACATACAAGACAAAGTCAAATTACCAGTGTAAGTTTATCCAGGGCTGTCTGTAGCCTGACGAACCACAGTTAATGATTTCGACCGGTACGCTGATGACTGGACAGATGCCGAGACGTGTTCTTGCATGCTAGCAGTTCATATTTGCATGCTTCGAACCACTCAATACCGTGTCTGTGCATTACCACACCGAGCGTAGCAGTAAGCCCCCTCATACGTAGCTCAGAACCCGCGCCTCTACGTGTTGATCTCACTCCCGATCGAACAAGCGCATGCTCGAGTGATGTACTTGGATAAGATCAAAGGGTAGCGAGCGTAAGCGCGTCATAGTTGTCGTGGGAGCGCACAAATGCAGGAATTCGTGAAAAGCTTGATATTCAAATAATTGCATTGCCTCGCTTGAGCGAGTGATTTGCACACGAAAAACCATAGGTTATCCCGAATTACCTAGCCTTTTGCAGGTTTATAGGTACCCCATGCGATTTGGCATGGTCTCGGGAGGATCTATACTTTATCACCAAAGATGCGATATTTGCCGAGGTGCCGACCAACTCCCTAGATGACCTAATGTATGAAATCCGATAGATCCGATAATGGAACGTCTCGTAATCACTCCCGGGATCGTGCAGGATCTCGCAGCTTTCGATGCATGATGGAACGTCTCGTAATCACTACCCCCCCCCCCCCCCGATCGATTGCGAGACCAGGTGGAACTCGCAGCTTTGACGCTTGTGAAGATCACTATCCAATTTCTGAAGCCCACAACACGTCCGCTGTACTCAAGTCAACCACCATGAAGTTCACGCCTTTGGCTCTAATTGCCGCATTCGCGATTGTCGGCACCTCCGCCGCCGACAGCTCCTCCGGCTCCTCCAGTTCCAGTTGCGGATCTGAATGTTCCAAGGTTTCCGACCTCGTATGTGGAAGCGATGGCATCACCTACTTGAACTCATGCGAGCTCGACAACGCAAAATGCGTCAAAGGAGCGAAGTTGAAAGTTTTACACGGCGGAATGTGCCGGAGGGATGAGATTGGGGAATAAGCTCAAGACTGTCAAGTGTTGCCTATTTGAGTTCGACAGATACGATTCTAGCGAATTCAAAGGTGTCTGTGGCTTAAGCCTTCTCCTTCGTGTGACGGCACGCGTGCTACAGTAGTCGTGCGCTGGCAAGATAATGGAATTGACTACTACTCAGCACTTCTTGTTTGCCCATTCCTGAAACTGTATTGTCAAAGACTCTGAACACTATGGGCCGTTCTTAACAGAGGTAGTTTGGTAGATTTTGGTATCATCCGTGATACCTATGCGCATAATCGTCTCTGACAGAGACAGGCGCACAAGAGCATAGCCAGGCATGAGGAATCACACCTCGTGAACCTTTGCGGGGTTCATGGCATCACAAGGTATCACAGGGGCAAAACCGGAATTTTGTCGTTGAATTCCCTCGATGCAGATCCCAGTACCACCATCATTTCACGCTATCAACCATGACCTCTTCTTCCGAAGCGTGTCGCTCCAGGCAAAGAGTTCGCCTTCCGAAGCGCTGTCGCCAAAGCGCTCGTCGACGAGGTCACTATCACCACCAAAGAGCGTCTGTTCATCAAACTCAGCACCGCTATCCAGGCCCATGCTTGAGCGAGCGCGAGCCCAAAGAGGGGGGAAGGGCCTCGCATGAGAGGCGGGAAGTAACCGGAAAATGACAATTGAAAAATCACGTGAAGCGTTGAATTTCATTCTCATCAGAACCGTAGATCGGTTGCACCGTGATACTCGCCTGTTTCGTGCGCAATTGGACCTTGGTATCACGGTGATACCGATCTACCTCTGTTAATAACGGCCCTATTCACCCTGATTCATCGTCCATGAACTTGACCCCTCGTCTACCTTTGCATTATCCGCGCTCCCCCAACCCTATCTGGGCCGCATCGAATGGGCGAAATCCGAGCGTTCACCTGCGTTAGCGTTGTGTGTCGCAATGGTCGGGAGGTGCTGCAACTGCCCCACGTGGTGGAAAAGCTCCACGAATTGCTCGACTGATCTGCCCGCTGGACGTTCACGAAAGCATGCAAGGCCAATTTGAAGTTCCTGGTGCGCCGCGTCATCGCCATACAAGAACCGCAGACCTCGACAGCGGGTTGTGGTTCCCACTGGGACCTTCCCAGGCGTCCGACAGTTCACGAAAGGGATGCTCAGCGCTGTGTCACTGACACTGTCAGCGGGGAATATGACTCTAGTCGAGTTAACGTCGAGTCGACAGTTGCTCGACAGTGTCGACGAGATATCAGGGGTGTCATGTCGCAGAGGGTAGAACGGAGATCCTGCGGTGGCTAGCGACCAACCGGGGCGACGTGAGGTGCACAGATCGAGGGGTGGCGGCTGCGATTCGAGGGGACCACTTCCTCCAGTGCTGGTAAAAACAGTTCGTAGTGTATTTACCGTTTTTATATGAACGTGTAAACCGTTTTTACGAACACCCACGCTTAAAAAGTCGTAGAAAGTACCGTAAACCACGGGTTCACTGCCACGCGCGGCCTCAATGCAACACGTAAAAACTGTCAGGTTTTCGGCAAAAACGGTGCAGAGACCAGATATATGGGGTGACACTACGTCTTTATCTTAATATTTGTATGGAAAAGGCTGACGATTTCTTCAAATCCGCAAATTATGCGATGACTGGTCACGTTTAGTTTTTACGCCTTAAAAACTCATAATTTGCCAACAAATTATACAGTCGTGCACCCACCGGTATCAGCCTATACCATCTAATGGTGACGCCCAACTGGCTGCGCAAGTACTGTACCTCTGCCCATCACCTTCAGATGATTAACCTCAACGATTTTTTTCCCTCCTTAAAGGAGGGATGACACGCCACAAGGATCTCGTTTCAAATCTTGGTGCAACGGCCATCAATACAAAAGCTCACTTTAATTTTCGCCGCTAAAGCCATGTCACGTCGACCAGCCTCCTACGTCTAGTTGACTCTTTCCAAGAGCCTGAAGGATCAGTACCACGATAATAACGAAGACGGTGAGCTCGCCATGTTCTACAGCGGAACTGCATACACACCAGTGGAGTCTTCTTTGCTACATGTATGAAGTGGCTGCCTGAACGCTAGGGTGATCTGTATACGAAGGTAATCCGTATTTGTTAGAGCCACACAGGTATTGTGTCAAAAATAGCCCGGTTTTCTACTGAGTTAACGTAATAAATTTCAGTGGTTCCACTGATGCGGCTGTTTCTGGTCTCCTTGTGTCATTGGTGGCTTCGCAGCCGAATTAGAGGTGCACGACTGTATAGGACGGGAACTGCTTACGAGTGTTGCAATGAAACTGTGGTTTACGGTAATACTTGACTTACGGTGCCTAGTATGTCACTAATTGGCATGTTGCAGTAATGTCGAAGATATTGGTTCCCTATACCAGTCACCGGTCGAACGAACGTTCGTTGGGGGGGGGGGGTAAAAACGTTTAAAACGCTCGATAGGTCTTTTAACCTTTTTTCATAAGAACCTTTAACTTGTGCACAGCTCGACCTGGCCAGGTGGATAAAGAGCACTGACACGCAATCCATTCAATTGGGGGAATCTGCAACTTGGTCAGGTGTTTGACGGATATGTTTTCTCTCCAACCTCCACAAACCAGCGGGAGACATCAATATACCCACACAGATGCTCTACATTCCACACACTAACGTTTCGTTTCCTGTCTCGCACACCAGCTTGGCCAGCACCCTTTTGTACTATTCTTTAAGTGGATGCTGTACTTTTGCCGCACCAGCCCACTCAATCCAAAGTTCTAGGCACTCCTCCAAAACTGCGTCGGCTTTTGCGTTCATCGAAGAACCAGCACTGGTCTCCTCGGCCAGTTGACATACTTCATCGCCGTACAATAGATCGGTCTCGGTATCTGAAATGCTGTTGCAGCCATTCACCAATTCATAAGTGTAAAAAACGTACCATCGCGAATCAGCTATTGCGCGATATGGCCCCGAATATTCACCATCTCAGTATAACTTGTAGTAGTACGACAGACACGGATGGCGGTGCTACCTGAAGAAGGTCGTACTGGGATCTTGCACCGGTTGACTTGGTCGTAGACACCGCCGAGGCTTGGGGCGAGGCGAGGAAGGTCACTTGAGGGGTTGAATCGAAATTCAGAAGTGATTGGATTGTTGGAGCTTACACCCTAGGCTAGTGCTAAAGACACGCGGCCGTACGTCCTATCAACTAGTGCGTCTAATCAACCATCATTCGTCCAATCAACCTACTCGTCTAATCAACGTGTGGTCGTATTGGACCGGTTCGGTTAACCGGTTCGGGTACCTCGGAACTGGTACAGTGTACCAAGGTTCAGTACCCTGCAACAGTACCAAGGTTCAGTACCCTGCAACACGCCCCCTCAATGCGAACACGCGTGAACGCCGAGCGCAGCCGTCAAGTCCTTGTGGCGTGGTCCGGCAAGTCCCTTGGTCATGATGTCGGCCAGCATGGTGGCAGTCTCGCTGTACTCGACGATCACTTCGCCGCGCTTGACTTCGTCGCGGATGTGATGGTACTTGATGTCGATGTGCTTGGCGCGGCCATGGTTGACGGGGTTCTTGGTCATCTTGATGCACGACTGGTTGTCTTCGAAAATCTTCAACTCGGGCGTGACTCCACCTGCAGCAACCAGGATCTCGCACAGCAGCTTGTGCACCCACTTGCCTTCTTGAATCGCCAAACTCAGTGCGATGTACTCGGCCTCGCTTGTCGAGAGCGACACACTTGACTGCTTCTTGGAACCCCACGAGATCGGTCCGCCGGCGACTTGGAACAGGTAGCCCGACGTAGACTTGCGATCACTAAGATCACCAGCCCAGTCGGCATCCGAGTAACCTTGAAAATCGATGTCCTTGCCCGGCGAAAAACGGATTCCGTGCGACTTGGTCCCTTGAAGGTAGCGGAAGATGCGCTTGACCGCAATCCAGTGCTCGACTTGCGGGTTCTCCATGAAGCGTGACACGTAGCCGACAGCGAACGCAATGTCTGGGCGAGTCGATGTCATCAAGTGCATGAGTGCACCGACAGCCTCGCGAAATGGAACGTCCAACTTGGTCATGGCGTCGCTTGAGATCAGCTTCATGCTGATGTCGACCGGACTTGCAGCGGGTTTGCAGTCTTGCATGCCGAAGCGCTCCAGGATGTCGTTGATGTAGCGAGCTTGGCAAAGCGTGACACTGCCATCCGCGTTGTCGACCACCTCGATCCCGAGGATGAAGGAACACTTGCCACTGTCGGTCATCTCGAACCGCGACTTGAATTGGCGCTTGACTTCCGCGATCATTTCCGTTGAGCTTCCGGTCACCAAGACGTCGTCCACGTACACCAGTAGCAGAACGCATTCGCCGTCGACGACCTTGATGTAGAGGCATGGGTCGTAGCTTGAGACGCGGAAACCGATGGAGCGCGCATACTCGTCGAAGGTCTCGTTCCATACGTGCGATGCTTGCTTGAGCCCGTAAATCGCCTTGAGCAGTTCCACGCAGTCGAAACCGTCGTCCAGTTCCACGCCTTCAGGCACGCTGCAAAACACCTTCTCCTTCATCAAGCCGTACAGGAACGCAGTCACCACGTCGAGTTGGTCCATCGGCCATCCGAAGTACTTGGCAACCGCAATGATCATTCGCAGCGTGACGTACTTGACCACGGGCGAAAACGTCTCGGTGTAGTCGATGCCATACTTCTCCACAAAGCCTTTCGCGACGAGTCGAGCCTTGAACTTCTCGATCTATCCGTCCGCGTTGCGCTTGATCTTGAACAGCCACTTGGTACCGACGGCGCGCTGGTTGTTGGGCAGTTTGGCGGCGCGGAAAACACCTCGCAGCCGCATTGACTTGAGTTCGGCGCGAATTGCCTTGCGCCACTGGACTTGGTCTGGTCCGTTCACAGCTTGTTGAAACGTCTTCGGCTCCGCGCTGTCACTTGCTTCCACCGCATTCGCACTTGCACGCCAGAACATGGGTGGGGTCGAGCCGTCTTCATCGTCTTCTTCCGATTTTTCTTCTTGCGCCGCCGTAGATTCACGTTGGTCGTCATCTTCCGAGCGTCCAGGCGCACTTGCTTCTTCGAGCCCAGCACTGCGACGAGGACGCCGAACATTGTCGCGATCTTGGTTGTCCGGACGCGATTTGCGCTTCCCCGCCTGCGTGAACACCCTTGTGCCGGAGTCGTCGGAGGCTTGCATGTCGTCGAAAACGTCGGTAAGTCGGTTGACTTCTTCACCATCGGCAGCCTTGGAGCCGTCGAAGCTTGACTCATCGAATGTGACATCGCGAGAGATGACCACCTGCCCCGCCTCGATGTCATAAACTCGATACGCCTTGGAACGCTCCTCGTAACCCATGAAAATTCCTTCACGAGCTTTCGGGTCCCACTTGAGTCGCTTCTCCTTCGGCGTCAAAACGTAGGCCTTGCACCCGAAGATCCTCATGTGCTTCACGTTGGGCTTGGACTTGTAGACGATCTCGAACGGAGTTTTGTCGGTCGACTTGGGGGACGGCAGATGCTTCTTGATGTAAATCGCCGTCATCGCTGCTTCCGCCCAGAACGTCTTGTCCAACCCAGCGTAGTGAAGCATGCTGCGGCCGATGGTCACGATGGTTCGGTTGGCGCGTTCAGCCGTCGCGTTCGTTTGGTGTGCATACCGAACCGTAGGCTGCACTTCGATGCCGTGGTCTTCGTAGTACGCCAAGAGCGAATTGGTCGCGAACTCCTTGGCTCCGTCATGGCGCACGAACTTCACCCTGGCATCGAATTGCTTCTCCACCTTGGTGATGAATCGGCGCAAGCAGCCTTCGCTCTCCGATCTGGCTCGCAGACAGAATCCCGACATGCAGCCGCTGGCTTCGTCCGTGATGAGCAGCAAGTAGCGACTGCCACCCAGCGACTCTTCCTCCATGGGCCTGCAAATGTCGAAGTGGAGGAACTCGAACGGCTTGTACTTGCGCTTGTTCGGGTTGCTTGGGAAGGACTTTTGCACCATTTTCCCTTGTTGGCACCCACGACATTGGCTTGACTTCTTCGATGATGTCGGCATTTTCGCACCCGTCACCATGCCACTTGAGACCATCTTCCGAAGAACGTCATTCGGCGGGTGACCCAAACGCGCATGAAGATCCACCGCGTTGACCGACGCCTTGGACACCGAATTCGCAGCGCAGCTTGGGACTCGGAGCCATTAGAGTCCGTCGATCAGGTCCGCGGAAGCCACGATTTTCTTCGACTTCTTCTGTGCGATGTGCATTTCAGCACCATCAAACACCACCTTGAACTGTCCGCTTCGGTCGATCTGCGGCACCGAAAGCAGGTTCTTGTTCATGTTTGGGACGTAAAGTGCATCTTGAATGCGGATGTCACGCTCCTTGCCGTTGGGCAAAGCGACCCGCTGCACCACCGCCCCGACTCCCATGATCTTGGCCGTGTTGCCGTTGGCGACCGTGAGTTCACCTTCGTCGCACACCTTGATGTCGACAAACTTGGCCTTGTCGTTGCAGATGTGGTGCGTGGCACCACTGTCGATCGCCCATGAGCCTTGAAACTTGTTGGTCCTGGAGACTCCACACTCCATAGAGACCGCGAACGCGACGCAGTCGTCATCGCTGTCGTCACGCCACTGGACGTTGTTCGCACCGCGACCAGACCGGCCACGTCGTGCACCTCGATTCTCTTCCTTCTGCTTGGTCCAGCACTTTTCCACGACGTGTCCCGATTTTTCGCAGTACGTGCAGTGGCGACTTTCACGCTCGGCATTGAAGGCCCTCGCAGCGTCTTCAATCTTCACCTGAGCCGTCTTCTCGCCCTGCCGCTTGATGTGCGCATTCGTGAGCACCTTGATCACATCTTGAGTGCGCAGCTCTGCGTTGCTCATCTCCAAGTTGAGAACGACGTTCTCGAAACTCTTGGGCAGACTCCTGAGCAAGCAGATCACCACGTCTTCATCCTCCATCTTGGCGCCGATGTTGCTGAGCTTGGCGCTGACGTTGAGGACTTCATTGCAATGATGAAGCACATTGCCGCCTTCTGCCATCTCCATGCTGAGGAGCTGGCGCTTCAGGTAGATGCGTCCAGCCTTCTGCGACCCCCCGTCGAGCGAACGCAGTCGCGTCCAGGCCACCCACCCTTCCTCGCAGTCGTCGACCATATGATGGTAGTCAGCATCCATGTGGAGCAACATCAGGCCGAACGCGATGTTGCTCGACTTGACGTAGTCGTCCTTGGCCCTCGTGTCCGCGAAGCTTGGTTTCGCTTCGCGGTTCACGACACTCCACACCGACTTGGTCAGGAACACGCCACGCATGTAGCGGTTCCACGTGGCGTAATTGTCGCCGTTGAACTTGTCGATGGAGATCTTGGTGTCTTGGACAGAGGACATGGTGTTTGGGCTCATAACCTGAAGAAGGTCGTACTGGGATCTTGCACCGGTTGACTTGGTCGTAGACACCACCGAGACTTGGGGCGAGGCGAGGAAGGTCACTTGAGGGGTTGAATCGAAATTCAGAAGTGATCGGATTGTTGGAGCTTACACCCTAGGCTAGTGCTAAAGACACGCGGCCGTGCGTCCTATCAACTAGTGCGTCTAATCAACCATCATTCTACACTACTCGTCCAATCAACCTACTCGTCTAATCAACGTGTGGTCGTATTGGACCGGTTCGGTTAACCGGTTCGGGTACCTCGGAACTGGTACAGTGTACCAAGGTTCAGTACCCTGCAACAGTACCCTGCAACACTACCTCTTGGATAGATTGGTCGTGACCAGCTCGGCGGCATTGCAGAGTTTGCTGTTGCAAAAGTGATGCACTTGCTTATCGCATACACATCACGGAGACGTCTGTGATAGGTCGACCCAGCGGCAATCAAGCTTTGCGCACTTCATCGTGGGTTGCTCGGGGAGTGGAGAATCGCGAAGTGAGAGATCAGCAAAGAGGGGGGGGATGAGACCCACCCACTTCCGTGACCTTTCACGATCTTGGCGGGAGTGATATTAATAGAGCTAATAGCTCTACTAACGCCATGTCTTAGGGCTATTATGCACATAGCACTATTAATATCCAACAGGCCAGAACTATCGCGATAGTAGAACTATTAGTCTTGCTAATATCACTGCTATTAGTACTAATACGCTCAGTGCTACCAAACCCTGGACAGGACATTCGTAACTTGGAATTATGGCACTCCTAGAATTAGAATAGCTAACGTGCAGCCACGCAACCTATGATCATCCACCACTCCACAATATGTACGGTATCATGGAAGTCATGGAGCTACCGAAAACCTCATCCGCATCACTGTCACCGAAGCAGCTCCGCGTTCTGCTCACACTGCTCATCAATTTGCTCGCCAAGCGTGATAACTCGGGCACAAACTCGAGGGTCTCGTGGGGACTGTGCAGCGGGGCTGCCGTAGCTTTGCGTCAGAGGAAGACGGGTTAGACTCACCGAGTCCTAGCTAGGGATAGCGGCCGTTCTAGTACCAGAATGACGTACGAGTCCGTACACCTTACGGACTCCAAGTGTCAACACCAGATCCTTAAGTGTAAATCCCAAACTGAATGCATTTCTCTTTGGCTTGGTGTAAATGTATGACGCTCACTATCTACCATAGTGAGCCCTAGTCTTTTGCATATTCATTGGCTATAAAGCCACCTACTGATGTTCCTACTAATTTAGGTTAAGATGTGGACCCCACAACTCCTGTGTGTCCCACACTCTGTAGCCATCGGGCAACCTTCGTGTAACTCCGTTACACCTTCCCCCACCAAACAGTCTACACGTAGTGTCCACGCTAAACGGTATCAATCATGTGATCTTGTTCCATCAAGAACCTTTCTCGTGCCGTTTAATCCACATCTCGTGGACGACCTAGAGAACCTTCTCGGCGATGAGCGCCAACGCATAACTCGTAGTCACAACACGTTTTGGTCGTTCGACCACAGAGAGCAGCAGCGGCGCACCACGTCCACGCCAGGGCACAGCCCACTTCGTTCCACAGCACTCCGTGCTAGCGATCGCCCAGCGCCTTCCACTTCGGTGCCGGCACCACAGACGCCTAACAGGCTCTCGGTGCCCCAGTACTTCGCGGCGTACCGCCTCAGGCGCGGCTCACTTCGCGAGAGGGCTAGCTCACTTCGAGCGATGGCTCAACCGCCTATGCGGGCCAACGACGAGCTCATGGCGAGCTTTGAAGACGGTCAAGTTGACTACGAGGAGTCACACACGGGCTCCCCGCATCGAGAGGGTGGGTCACCCGCATCGCCTCGCTCGTCGAGCCGTGGTGGCGTTTCTCGCGCGCCATCGCCGCAACGCGGGGCCGGGACACCCGCAACAATTCGCTCTCCGAGCCGCGTCGCTACGCCTCCAGCGCAGTCTCCGAACCGTCGTGGCGACTAGCGCTCAGCGCAAGAGCCGCGTGATCCTTTGCGGACTCCGAACCCATTCCCGGGTCGCTCAGCCTGGTCGAACTACGGGAGCTCACTGAGCCTCGGTACTCGCCCTCCGTGGACTCGGAGGTCCCTCACAGGGTGCTGTCGTTACCAACGACCTGGACGAAGCTCAGGCCGAGCACCTCGTGGGGCAGATGAACCTTCCACCGCGCTCTCAGCGCCCTGAGCTCCGGCCATTGCTCACGACCGGGCGCGCGGACTATAACTTCCAGCCCCGCGACCCGGTCGAGGCCGGGCGTCAGGCTGCGACTCAAAACCTGTCCTTGTACGCCATTGGGCATCCGGCCCCTACACCGGACGAGGTCGCATTTCGGACTTTGCTCCGCGAGCGGTTGGTCACTCCCCAGGCCACTACGGTGGCGGAGTATCTCGAGCGCCTGCGACGCCTGGGCCTGCATCAGTCCGTGCCGCAGATGCGGACGTACCCCGTAGTGCTCAACCCGAGCGAGGACCCCACAGTGTACGAAGCTCAGTTCGAGCTCTGGGCTGAGGGCTGCCGCCATCTGCCGATGGAAGCTCTCCGAGCAAGCTTCAGTGAAGTGGATGTTCGCGTTGAACACCGACTCCGCTTCGAGTATGCGAACTTCCGCGCCAAGCGCCACCTGCCTGCTGGCTTCCAGTCTTATTCACGAGTAGGTGCAACGCACCACGCTCCATTGAGCACTCCAGCTTCTCCTCATCGCGAGGGAGGAGTAGCTGTGGCTCAGGGTCAGCCCCAGAACATTGCAGCTGACCCAGCAGCTTCCCAAAACTATTGCCGGGAAGCGCGGTACGGCCGGCGTGCCGGCCTCGATCCCTCGGGGCACAGATGATCAAGCTGATCAAAAAAAGTGTCCACGACGTCTGGGCAGTCTTGGCGGAGGGGTACCTCAAACTCCCATGAGTTTTCTGACTCCGGGTACCCTCGTCACTTCACCAGATACTGGTTTTGACCCCGGCTTGCCGCTTTGCCAGGAGGCGCTCTACATGATAGTGGAGGTTCCCCTGCTCATCGAGCAGCGCCGGAGGCGGGCGCGCTATCGCTGGACCGGCGACCGGTGAACGAGGGAGAGGATCATAAGATCCACCTTCACTACGAGGAGCTCCGTGAGCACGTCGGCGACGTTGACCAGCGTCGAAGTCGATACTTCGACGACGTCGCGGCGCTGGGCCAACGGGTGGATTGGATCCAGGTTCCCGACGAGGTATGGAACCGCTTCCGTGGTCTTGAGCAGGTTGCTCGTGACGAAGGGGCTGGATTCAGTTCCTTCGCTCCCGGGAGCATCAGCAAGCTGGGCGGGTTGCAGCACTGGAGCGCCAGGTGGCCGAGCTCTGCGGTCAAGTCGACCTTCTTGCCCGAATGCAGGGCGCGCCTCTGGCGACGCCTGTGGCGGTGGCACTCCCGACGTCGACACTTCCGACCGTGTCGACGACCTTGTCGACCTTGACGCCTGCGACTGCATCCTCGACCTCGTCGACCTCGGCGCCTGTGACTGCGCCCTCGACCTCGTCGACCGCAACGCCCGCGGCGCCTCCATCCGCGCCTGTGCCGGATAACGGTACGGCTTGAGCAAGCCCACGTAGAAGACGGTATGCGTCCGCATCTTCTTCGGAAGATTGAGCGTGTACGCTAGGCCTCTCTTGGTCACGACCTTGAAAGGTCCGATGAAGCGCGGGCACAACTTCGTCTTGAAGACGACTGACACTGCATGTGTAGGTAGGTTCTTTGCATTTTGCAACACCAGGTCCCCGACCTCATCACTGTCAACATTGCCTCTGCCTCTGGCACCCGCATTTTCCTTTTGCTTGTCTTGACTTTCAGCCATTGCGTCGCGCACGTGTCGTAAGACACTTAGACGCGTTGACTGAAAATCGTCAACCTGTTTACGAACAGTAGCCGGGCTGACTTCAGCAAGCCGATCGGCTAGGTCGGCCACCTCTCCCCCACCAAGCCCGGAGCCACAGCGTGGCGGCGTTAAAGGGACACGAGGATGGACCAGACCGTTAACGTAAAACGGCGTATAGCCTGTGGAGGCATGTACAGCGTTGTTCAACGCAAACTCGACGAGCGGAAGCACAGAGCTCCAACGCTTCGGCGTTTCAGTACAAATGCTGCGGAGAATGTCCTCCACGACGCGGTTCACGCGCTCCGTTTGACCGTCGGTCTGCGGATGGTCCGCCGTGGACATGTCTAGCTTGGTGCCAAGCACCGGAAAGACCGCGCTCCAGAAGTGGCCCGTAAACCGGTGGTCTCGGTCCGAGCCAATCGACTCCGGGAGTTCATGTTGCCGAAACACGCGATCCAAGAACAGGGTTGCTGTACCTTTACATCAATGGTGTCCGGCACAGCTGCGAGATGAGCCATCTTGCTCAGCCGGTCCACGAAGACCACGACGACCGTGTTGCCTGCCGTGACCAAACACGAAGTCCATACTCATGGAACGCCAGCATTCCACTGGAACGGGCAAGCTTGCCAGCGGCGCCGCCGCATGAGGGGATGACTTCACCCGTTGACACGTCTCACACGTGCGCACATAGGTGCTGGTCCACTTGTACATCTTCGGCCACCAGTATTGGGTGCTCACCGAGCTGTAGGTCTTCTCACGGCCAAGATGACCGCTCAGCGGGGTGTCGTGCGCCTCATAGAGGATACGATACTTCAAATCCTCCACATGAGCGATAACAACGCGAGGCGTGTCCTCGGAGCCCGTGTTGTAAAACAACATGCCTCCGTCGAGGGTATAGCGATGCAGTCGTGCGCGCAGCCGCGCCGACAAACCGGTGCCCGAGTCTTCAAACTCCTTGCTCCCCAGAGCTTTAACAGCGCGACACCCGTGTCATCTTTGGCATAAACCGCGCGGATCTGATCCGAAGGTGACGAAGTCACCGTCGTGACGTGAGCGTGCTCATAGTCCGGCCTGCGAGACAGCGCTTCCGCGAGAACATTCTGTCTGCCAGGCTTGTACATCACCTCGAAGTTATATTCTGCGAAGAAGGAAAGCCACCTGGCCATTCTCTGCGAGAGGTGAGGCGACTGAGTCACAGTGCGTAACGACGCGTGATCCGTGTAGACCACGAACGGCTGAGAGCCCAACAGGTGGACCCTGAACTTGACGAGCGCATACTTCATCGCAAGTAGCTCCTTATCATGAACTGGGTAGTTCTTCTCAGCAGCTTTGAGCTGGGGAGACTCAAACGCGACCACGCGCTTGCGCCCCTCGGCGTCTGCTTGTAGCGGGCACAGCCGATGGCGAAGTCCGAGGCGTCACAGACGACACTAAACGGACGAGCGGGTCTGGCAATGCCAGAATAGGCGCATGAAGCAGGCTAGTTTTAATTGCCTCAAACGCATCTTGATACTCAGCGTCCCAACCCAAGTCCCCATCCTTCTTCATAAGGTTAGACAATGGCCGAGGCATCTCAGCGTAATTCTCTCTGTACTTGTGCAAGTAATTGGCGAGATCAAGCCATTTGTGAAGATCCTTCTGGTTCATGGGAACCGGCCAATCAACAATGGCCTTGACCTTGACCGGGTCGGCCCGCAGGCCTCGCTTCCCAATGAAGCACCCTAAGATGGGGTATCTCTTCTCCACCGAAGATGCACTTGTCAATGTTGGCGTACAACTTATTCGTGCGCATGCACTCGCGCACCGCTCACAGGTGCTCAACGTCGTTCTCCACGTCAGTCTTCCCGTGCTCCGCACGACTGTGGACGAATATATCGTCGAAGTACGTTTGTGCGTACGCCCGATGAGGTCTGAACAACTGCGTCACTAGACGATCAAACGTCGCTGGCGCGTTCGACAGCCCCTGGGGCATCACTAGCTACTCCCAGAGCATCCCGCTCGGGGTACTCACCGCCGTGAGAGGGATGTCACTCGCTCTCATGAGCATTTGATAATATCCGTTGACCAAGTCGAGCGTACAGCCCGTCATGTTGTTCTGAAGAACATCGTTTCTAGGAATCGGCGTCTGTGGCGGAATGGTGGCAGCGTTGAGCTTGTTAAAAGCATGCACGATATGCCACTTGCCATTCGGCTTTCTGACACAGAAGGAGGGCGTGGAGTGTGGAGACTTGCTCTCACGCACCATGCCGGCCTCGTGCTTCGCACGGAAGAATGCGTCAATGACGTCACATTGTTCCTTTGGCAAAGGCCACTGCCTCGTCACGCAGTATTTAGTTCCGGGAACAAGGTCAATTTCATGACGCACACCTCGATCCGGAGGTAGCCCCGAGGGCGGCTCCTTGGACACCACGTCCTCGTACTCCTTTACCACCTGGTAAAAGGGATCAGAAGGGTCCTTCAGGAGAGCGGATCCGCTACGAGCATTCAGCGCTTTCTTGGTGTCCTCGAGGACAGCTTCATCAAGAAGCGATGACGAGTTCAGTTCTTCATCCGGTCGTATCACGACCACCTCAGCTAATTCGCCGGCCCTCAGGACCTCGCCGAACTCGATCAAGGATATTTCGTCCAGCTCTAAGAGAGCCTCGAGTGAGGGCAACGCGTCGAGACGGATATTCCCGTCGACGTCGCCCGTCACTCCGTTCACAAGTGTGTAGAGCAGCTCGCTCTCGCGTGGAGCACCCCCGCTCGACACGCCATTCTCGACTCGTGCGAGTTCAGACGCCTTGCGCCTCGCAGCCAGCGCACGGTGCCGCTGCCTCCTCTTCGCCGACGTGGTCCGTCGCGAAGAGACCTTCGAATTCGCGCCTCTACCGGCGCCAGGTGTTGCCACCTCATTCAGCTCTGGAAGAACTCCGGTGTCTCGACCGACACCCAGCGAAGTGCTGCTCAATCCACAGCCTCCACTCAGTGGATTATGTGCCACTCCACAGTTCCTCGGCATCATGCCGACAGCGCCAACGCTGGCACGCAGCGAGGCGCCGCCCTCAGGCGCGCTCCCGCTCAGCGGAATTAGTGCAGCTCCACATCCCTCAGCCGGGCATCGCCCCTGGCTCCTCGGCATCGTGCCGACCGTGCTTTCAATAGCACGCAGCGGTGTCTCGCCCTCCGGGCCTTCACCGCTCAGAGGAATTCGTGCCGCCCCACGTACAGTGACCGAGCCACGCTCGGAACACTCCTTCTCAACACGCTCAGTGTTCACCAACTCGGAAACACCGACATCTAGCACATGGACCGCCTCGGTCCCGTGCTCGCGCCAAAAGCGCTTCTGCTTCCTAGCTGAGGTGCGTTCATGACTCGCCAAAGCTCCACCTGCGTAGCACCAAGGGTCTTGGACCGCCAATCTATCCAAGGTTCGTGGCGTTCTAGCCACGCCATGCCAAGGATGAGATCGTATCTCGAAACCAGGTCCAAGACCAGACAGCGTTCCACACTATCAAAATCCAAAAACTTCACGCCCGGGTCCACCGGGACCTTGGGCACCGTGACACGAGTGCCCGTCGCAAGACGAACAGTGACAATGTCACCAACACGCTCTGCCAGCGCCTCAGCATACAGCTGACTTCCTTCCATTGTGGAGCGCCGGGCGTAGTTACCCGACGCTCCTGAATCGATCAAAACCGTCCATGGCTTCTGAAAGCCCTCACAGTCGCCTGGACGACTAGCAAGCCCGACTTGCACACACGGTCCGTGTTAGAGAGTACAGCTCTCTTCGGGGCTAACTTCTGGGGACCTCCACCTCGCCGAGGCTCAACAGAACTTAGTTCTTCCCCAGCAGGCCGCCCCGCGCCTACTGGGTCTTCTCATTTCCCCGAGACGAACCAGGGGTCTGGCTCGAAGCGGAACTATGGCTTGTCGAAGCCTGACGCTGGTTACACAGCGGACAGCCGACTCGCAGGTGACGGGTGTCACCACTGATGATGCATCTGCGGATACCCCGCCGCTTCTCAGCAGCCCGAAGCTCAGCTTCCTCGTCTTCACCATAGCTGAGGTCCATGGGTTCCGGACCACTCGACGAGTTAGCGTACGACGCATTCCACCCAAGTCGTGATGACTTAAAATTGAACTCAGCGTTCAACGCGATGTTCACAGCCTCCTCAAAAGAGGTGGGATGCGCACGGAATACCTCCGTCCTGGCAACGCCAGTGCGCAAACCCTCCATAAACACCGTTACGGTGACTGCCACAGGTAGAGGATTAGCATACATGCCTGCAATAAGGGTCCTCAACTCCTGGACATAGTCCACCAATTCCTTTTTACTCTGTCGAGTAGCCAGGAAGCGTGATCGCACGCGATACGCCTGGCGGAGCGAACACTCGGGACAGTTGCTGTTTTAGCAGGTCTCACGTCGGGAAGGCCACGTCGACCGATGTTTTGCACGTTAGTGCCCTCTCTCTCGCTAGCCCACCGAGTTTCGAGGTAGCTAGCGCCACGCGCTGCTGCTCCGTCCGGAGCATGGCTGATCCCGTAGCCGTCTCGACCTCTCGGGTCCACAACAGGAGACTCTCTCCTTCTTTGCCTTCAAAGGTCTTCACGCTCACCATGAGCGACTTGGGACTTAGACCAGCGTCGGATGACGACGTGGGCGTCGGGGACACCGCAGTCGAGGCCATCCTCTGCTGAAGGTGCTCCAACAGAGCATCCTCATAGCTGGAGAATGCCTCGAGACGCGCGTTCACCGCGTCGGGACCTTGCTGCGCACGTTGCGTCACGCCCTCCGGGCCTAGCGAGGACATAAGCTTTTTATGCGCTTCCTGCTGGTTCGGGGTCAAATGAGCAAACTGCTCCATCCTCACAGAGGGTCAGTCTTTCCAGTATGGCGAGGTGCGAGCAAATTCCCGGCTTTCCAGATCGAACCTTGAATAAACGTAGACCGCCGAACGTCGGACTAGAGCTCAGAAGGCGGTAATGTCGTCCAGACCACGTAATAATATAAAATTGCTAATTGAGCTCCTCCTCACACCGAGGCACACCCAAAAAGACTATATGGGGTTGAGTTTTGATGGAACCGGTCCTCGGCACCCTTTTACACAAGGAAACACTCCCACTTGCGTCCGTCGGGGCAAATTCGATTATGATTCAATTATTACACATGCAAACAAAGACCTATAAAGTGGGGGCGCACAGCGCCGTTCGGAGAGCACCCACAAAAGGTGCTAAGATCATCCTGAGAGCTGCCAGTGTGCCTAAGGCAATTCGGCGCTTCAACCTGAGTTTTAGCCAATAATGGGCCGAGCTCAGCAAAATCCAGCGTGGCCAGGCATGGGTTCAGCAGATCTACAACGAAGCTTCAGTGATGAGTAGCTGATCCCCGGTGACTCATTGGCCGAAAGTGTGTCGTAACCTGGGTACAGCTGGTCCTATCCCGGCTGATATATGAGTCCGTCATCATTGATGACGCGACCCTCCAGCAGCGCGCATTCACCGTGTACCCATCGGCCACTCTGAGACCCCATAGTCTCAGGCGAGATTCCAACTGAGACCCCCGGCATAAGTGTCCACCAGCGTCCGCATCATCTGAGACCTGGGTCGCCAAACTGAGACTCCGGAGCGTCCGCTGAGCCCAAGCACATACCGCTGAAACATCTGAGCCGAGACATACAGATTCCAGCTGTTCCGGTTGAGACCACCCAACCTCAGTGTGACGAGGTCCCAGCCAATTCTAGGCCAGGACCCATCAGTCAGAAGCCCAAACACTATCACGTACCGACCACACGTCACTTTAAACGTGGATATTAGTTGACCCAAGTCCGGTTTTTGTACATATTTCAAGTTGTGCTGGCTACAGCTGGAAACTGAGCTCTGCGGACGTCGAGTTGCAGCGACCCCAGACCCCCAGGTCTGAGATTTGAATTCGGTCTGGGGTCTGAGGTCTGAGATTCGCTCTAGAGGCCACAGATCTGAGGTTCCAGGCCTTGAGTCGGACTCTGGGCGGAGAGCTGAGCCCTGGCCTTCCGAATCTGTGATTTGAAGCCCCATGGTTGCTTAAGTCTCAGACCCCAGGTCTCAGATTGGTGACCTAGCAGTTTGGAGTGCCAGAGGTTCTGAGACCTGAGAGTGATGGCAAAAGTCTGAGACTTTGTGATTTGGAGTTCGGTCTGGGGTTTGCCTGTGCACCAGACCCTGAGATGTGCAGTCTGGGGTCTGGGAAGAGGGCGTGGCGTGCGGCGTCCGATTTCATCTCGGCTCTGGGGTGCCACAGCTGAGATATGGAGTCAACATCGTAGTTTTGTCCCCAGCTCAGATTCCCAGCCTCAGGGCTCCAGAATTTGAACCAAAACTGAGACTCGGCAAATTGGTGTCACAGCTGAGATGTTGAATCAGCATCGTAATTTTTCCCCCAGCTCAGATTCCCAGCCTCAGAGTCCCAGAATTCGAGCCAGAATTGAGACATGTCAAATTGGTTGAACAGCCGGGATATGGAATCAACATCGTATTTTTGCTCCCAGCTCAGTTTTTCATCCCGGCAGTCCCTCAACTCGCGTCAAAACTGAGACACGGTGATTGTGGGTGCAAGTTGGAGTCTGGATGCACGATGTTCGTGAGGTTAAGTGGAAACTGGTGAAAGACAGCTGACGCTCCGAGCCTAGGACGTGACTAAGAGCCTACGGCGTGCCTGCAGGGCCTGAAGTGCGACTTCGTGGTCTCGCATATGAAGTGGGTACACACATTGCCGGTCTGGGAACTGCGGTAGTTGCTCTTTGAAGTTGGCGGTTGCCGCTTGGAAGGTCGCTCTGAAGGGTTGCCCCGTTGTGGCTTTTCGGCCCCTGGTGTCAGGCACACAAGATTCGGCCTGACCAGTCGCCTATGGATTTGGGCCAACGGGAGCCACAGGATCTTGGCGTCATCCGGATTACACCTGATTTGTACCCAGAGTAATCAGTGTAATCAGGTGATGACAGACCAAGTCCGGCCAATCCCGGCCACATGATCCTGGCGTAATCAGGATATCACTGATTTGCACCCAGGTGAAATCAGTGTTCAAGTGATGACTGACCCAGACAGGCCAATGGAAGGGCGCCAAAGCAGTGACGCGCATTCACGAGCGCCGCCAAGCCAGCAGCTAAGTGGGTATCTCACCCTTGTTCAAGGTGTACCCAGGAGATGTTTGCACCCTTAGTTGATAGGCCCTTTGTATGTGCATGTGCATGATAATAATCAGAGTTTGTTTTGCCCCGAAGACCGCAAGCTGCGGAGTTCATCTTGCGCCGACGGGTGTGTTGCTTCACAGGGACCAAGTCCATCCCCCGGCGGCGCGTGCAAGGCCAAGTGCAATGCTACGAGTGTTCTACGGTCAAGCTCAGCTAACTCCACATAAATCCAAGTTCAACAACCAAGCCTTTTCGTGTTTCGTCCCGGTTTGCCTTCGTTGTTGTACCTTCACACGCGAGACATTGGTTTTACTGGTTTTGCTTGCTGGTTGGCTGGTTTCCTGGTGGTGGTTCATATTTTCGGGCGGAAGGTGCTCCGCTCTGAGGTTTCGGCAGAGCAACACCTGGGATAGCGGTTTCTGGGGTTGCTAGTGGTATCCGTGTGGCGTGAATAGTCTGGGATAGTGGTTCCCAGCTTCGCTGTGGCGCCTACATCAAGGCGTGGTGCGCGGAAGTCCCAGGGTGCAGAGCGAGAACCCTGGATCAAGGCAGGCTCAGACGGAGCCAACTCTCGGGGCCACTCTGGTCTGAGGGGCGAGTGAAGACCGTTGTGCGGCTCTCAGGTTGAGCCGCCGGAGGAAGTGTCGTGACTGGGAGCGACTCGAAGCCGGAGTCGCTGAGCAAGGAGGAGGCGGTTAAGGCCCAGAGTCCAAGGGCCTGAGAAGAGAAGTGGACTAAGTGTGTGTGGAGTGAACATGTTTATATTCAAGAAAACGAGGCACAGCGGACTCAGCACGTGCGTACAAGGACCTTCCAAGCAAGGAGCAAGCTTCCTCTGGGGGCATCTGGGAACTGTCGAGTTCGGAGGCAGCTGGTGTGGCCGACGCAAGTCTGGGCCCACAGCGTAGCCTTAGGAAGAACCAAGTCAAGGGATTGCAAGAGTGAGGAACACACGCCTCACCCAGCTTGGGATCTGAGATCTAATCTCAGCTTCTAGGTTGAGTGGTCTGAGATCGAGGTCTAGCTGCGAGACTATTCCCTGATTTTGGAGCCCGCATCGCCACACACCTCTTTACAAGAGACTTTCCGGGGTTTAATTTGGGATTCACATCATTATAAGGAACATCATGAGAATGATTGTTAAAGGGCAGCAATGTAACTGACAGGGCTGTGGAACAATCAATTACTGTAAGGAAATCTGCCCACTAGAAGCATATTAGTGAACTAATAGAAACGACCAATCACGCCAAAAACCTACGAGCTCTGGTATATTACTGGATGAAATATTCGAAACCGTAAAACCTGCCATTATGTATACAGCTCCTGTTGGCTAACTCTCGACCACCCGATTTGTCTCGCCTGCTTTTGCAGTTAGTACTAGTGGCATGAGCTTAACTATTTGACTATCACTACCAAAATGACCTCGCCCCGAGAATCATGACCAAGAAGCGCGGAGACTACACCAAAAGCAAGCTAAACTCTGCCGTGGAGAGAGTTGTCGCTGGCGAGAAGGCAAAAGCTGTCAGCATGAGCACCAAAATTCCATACCGCACGGTAATTATGTGGGTAGGCAAGCGCAAGAAAGGCGAATCGATGGAATCTCAGCGACGTGGCCCTCAACCACGCCTGACATCTGAGGCAGAGCAAAACCTTTGTGAGTGGATAATGGGGCGACAGCTTATCGGGAAGCCGGTCAAGCGTGGGGAAATCATTGCCAAGGTTAGCACGATCGCTGCGATGACTACGGGCACTGGTGTTGGTAACGGCTGGTACAGGCGATTTATCAAGTGGCACCCAGCTCTGTCTGTACGGACATCGTAGTCGATATCGAAACCGCGAAATGCGGTTGACACTGCTGACATTTGGCAGTTGTCTGGAACATTGGCTAAGCTGTATATTGAAGGCCATTACAGCCCGGAGAGATTCTTTAAAGTTGATGAAACGGCGTTCCAGACCAGTACAAAGATCAAAAAGGTCGTCGCTGCTCGTGGTTCGAGCAACGTCTGGCACACGGCGATGCCGGAACAAGCTTCCGTCTCTCGGTGGTGGCATGCGGCAGTGCGGCAGGAGCAGTGGTTTCTCCACTCTTTGTGGTTCCGGGGAAGACGGTCTCGCTCGAAATAATGGACGGCTGTGGTATCCCAGGTGCTGCGGTGACTACAACCGAATCTGGATTCATGATCAGCACTTTGTTCCGTTCCTGGCTTGGGTTCTTTGCTGCCGCGGTACCAAGTAGCGTTGCTAGACCTCTGCTGCTTATCATGGACGGATGCAGCTCACACTACTCGGTGGAGTTGGTAGACGTGGCCAGTGCGTTTCAGATTCAACTAGTATGCCTACCTGCCAATGCCACGCATATGTTCCAACCCCTTGACGTAGCTGTTTTTGCGTCATTTAAAGGAAAGCTGCGAGGGTTAGTTGAGGCGTTTACAAACGACGGTGGTGACTACAAGATCGACAAGAAAACAGCAATCAAGCTCGCGGCGCTGGCGTGGGAAAGCGAAAACCTATCGCCAAACATCAAAGCCGGCTTCAAAGCATGCGGGCTTTTTCCGCTATCCTTGGCTAGAATGCACCATGTGGTCGAGAATTTTGCTCGAAATGGAGCGCCGGCGTCGATTAAGCAAGCCGCTTGGCTTCGCGTGAAGGAAACCGTGCAACAACAGCTTTTCGTCCTCCCACCACCACGCACGAAATGCAGGAAGCGGAAGACAGCGACAGTTGGTGGGCGATTGCTAACCCGTGAACTACTAGAGAACCTACAAGCAAAGCCTCGAAAGGCACGGCAAAAACGTTCCCGACTGACACCGGTTCATACGGAGGTTGAAAATGCTCCAAGCGCACCCGAGCAATCGCTGTTTGAAGCGATAGTTTAGTCAAGAGATAAGACAGACAGGCAAAACAATGTTAGTTACTGTAAGTCAATTCCACACACAGATGAGCAGATAATCGTACCTTTATAACAGTGCGGAGAATTAACGTGTCGGAGGGGACTCGAACCCGCGACAACTCTGCTCCCCGTAGGGCCCTCAATACGCCAGCGGCGTTAACCGACTGAGCTTTCAGCACTGTCGAAATGACAAATTATTTCCAAGATACATATCCTTTCAATACTGATGTGTTTGCGTTTTTATCGTGTATTATAGGTTACCTAACAAGAAACACTGTCCCAGTTGAGAGTTGCTGGTTCATACAAATACTAAGCTAAACCGGAGCACTAAACTGGCAATCATCAAGAAATAGGCCATTCACTACAATCCATCCAAACTACCCAATAAGAGCCTCTCCACACCAGAATCAATCTATGAAAGAGAGTAAACAAACACCTGTCTAGGCATGCATATTCCACACTGAAACTCACAGTAGACTTTCGGCTACCGCGCCTTGACTGATGCCCTTTGAAAAGTGCACTAAATTGGCAAATTCCCTTAATGTAATTTCAACAATCTTAAATACAAAATATTGTAGTCTATAACGTCGCTTACGTTTCCATTGGTGTGTATTCTATTCGTTTGGTCTTGTAATCGTTCTAACATCTACGGTAGATGATCTACCTGCTACTTCACAGAGCTGCTAAGCTTCCAAAACGTTGAAATTTTGAATGTTTTGCTATGATATTCATCACGTTAGCTTGTACCCCCAACAATTAAGCCAAAATTTCCCTCGTTAAGCTGCCAGGCAACCAAGAAAAACTATTTGTAGCTGGTACTAGTAGCTAACATCGGTTCTCTGGACTTGCGGCTGCTTATTTCGCAACTGACAGGGGTAAAAAAGTAGAATGGGGACACTCTGGTGATAGTGATTGCCGATTGGCACTATTACAGTAGCAATCCTATTTTCCACAGCTGGGTAACTGCTCTCTGCCTTGGGGTCAGAACCTCAGTTCCATTACTGCTGCGGCCTCGTCAGTGCATTAGAGTCAGTCGCTCGCCCGCAGCAAGAGAGTCGTCCATGGACGACCAGGACGTGGAGCAGCTGGAGCTGGGCGCGCTGCCGCCGCTGTCCCCGACCATGGAGCGCGCCTTCTCGGAGGCGCTGGAGGATCTGTCCGAGCTGGACAATTGCGACGTCAAGCTCGAAGCGGCCAACGCGACGCCGCACAAGTTCCGCGACGCCGAGGCGACGAGTTTGAGGATGGCGACGCCGCCCCCGTCGACGTCGCGGGCCCGGGACGAGATCGGCCACATGAGCCCCATCGACTCCGTGATGGACTCGTCCGCTGCGTTCAAGGACTCGGCCGAGGCCAAGAGAGCGAGACGCTCGGCTATCGAGAAGAAGTCGCGACAGAGGAGGCAGGAGATGCTGAAGCGGATGAGAGAGGAGGTCAAGCAGCTCGAGAACGTGTACACGGAGATTGCCACCAGGAAGGAAGGTGGTGGTGGTGGTTCTCATGGCAGCGGAGGGTTGGCGGCGGCGTCCATGGAGGAATTGCAGCGGAAGTACTCGGAATTGTCACTGGTGGTCCACGCGCTGGAGGAAGATCAGGCAACGCTCCGGGAACTGCTTGAGGGTCATGAAATTTTCCACCGGAGGTTGCAACACTTGGCGGACGAAAGGGAAGATGACAGTGCGCTGTGGGATAGCGGCATACCATCGAGTTCATCCTTCTCCGTGAAGTTCCGGCTGCACACCCCGGAGGAGTGCTATGCGATTGTACGCGAGACGTACAAGGAGATTGAAAGGTTTTGCGCCGCTGATCATTTTGAAACAACCGGCGCGAGCTTCATGGGCTGGACAGACAAGCGCAAGGTTGACCGTGAGCTTCAAGCACTCCAGTTTTGCTTTACCAAGCGTTTCCCGCTTGAGAGCGCGGAGGGCTTGCTCATGAAAACCTGGCATATTTTCTCAAATGGCTCCAAAATGGCGGAAATGTCGTTCGACCGATCGGTTCGTACTCGTTTCGAGGTGCTTCAAGTATTGAACGACAACTTGATAATTATCCGGCGAGACCACAAAATTCCAAGTATGCCGATGACTTTCGGTTCAGTTCAGATTATCTTCCGCTTACAGACCCCCACAGGATTTACAATGTGCAGCCGGACCATTTCAGCGCCTGAAATTCAACGTGCTATGGAACCTCACGAATACTTTTACGATTCATTTCACTGGTACGTGGTAGACTCAGTTTCACCCCTACTTATAACTCTGATCAGTTTACTTTTGCTACGAAAACCTACAGGACGCGCTTCAACCATTTGTACGACGACCTCGGCTACCCTGCAGGTTGTGAAATCGTATCGGGAGGATCCGTTCTCGATCATA
Organism: Phytophthora cinnamomi; assembly: GCF_018691715.1. Taxonomy (NCBI): domain Eukaryota; phylum Oomycota; class Peronosporomycetes; order Peronosporales; family Peronosporaceae; genus Phytophthora; species Phytophthora cinnamomi. The sequence continues at coordinate 190,534 of NW_027150941.1, forward strand.
ATCAGCTGCAGTCGAGGTATTGGCTGTTTGAACTTATGTGCTCGGTGCTGCGCTGGGAAAATACATGCGTCGCGCCGCTGTTGCTAAAACAAATTTAATTCAGTTAATATTACCTGGTGTGCTACGACTCAAAGCACTTCACCGCTGTTCTACAGCTCTAACAAAAAAACAATATGTGCGTTGCTGCCTACACGACACCACTACCTGCGCAGTGCTTTGTCGTTTGACAACTAGTGCAGTATGCAGTCGATTTCATGTATTGCTGCTGAGAGGGTAATATTCACTAGTACTATTATCTGGAGAATGTATCTGCAATACTTCCTGTCATTTGTGATTCCTTGTTGGAAGCGGCTAGATAATGTCGTGGGTACTGCCTGCATGTGCGGGGGGGGGTCAGAGAACCTCTATTTGTGTTTTTAACTATAGAGTCCTGGATTTTTCTGTAGGCTGAGCCTATTGCGTTGCCGGTAGCCATCATGGGCTAGAATCGCGATTGCACAGTTGACCTAAATGTTTCTTGAGCCTTGAAGGCTGTCTTGGTACTCATGCTTGGGGGTTGACGCCCAATTTTCTTGGCGGTGCTTGGACAGTAGAAGTCGGTCACCATTGTTTCGTTGTGGTCAATTCAATCCTTGTATTCCTCTTCCCAACAGCCTGTCGAAGTCGACACGCTTTCACGAAGCAGCTTGAACTGGTTGGGGCACTCGGGAGGGAACGCGAACCCGTTGATCAAGTGTCCGGGGGTTAGTAAATACGTATCTTTAACATGGCTAGTGCGGTTGCTTTGAGCTAACACACGCTGCGCGGGGACAGGGGGCAGAGAGCCCGGAGGCCGGAACCGATTACCCAAGTCGGAAATTACCCGGTCTAGGTACTGCCTGCATGTGCGAGCACTACTCCCAATGCAGATTCGAGCGCAGCAAGCCAAATACACTTCAACTTACTGGAAGGATGTCGCTTTACTTCAGTTGTTCGTTCCCTGTGAGAAACTCTAGCTGTATAAGATCAGACACCGTTGCAGCTGAGCCTATTAGACCATTGGTGTTGACTCCCTGGCTCAATATTCTCGGCCCTTGTCTCCTGCAACCCATACTTGGGTCTTACCTTACAGATGACACCACTTCATCGTCCTCGACGACAAATAATAGCCTTACCCTACCATGAACCGATACTCTTCTTGGCGTCGTTCAACTCGACAGAGGTCATTTCGCGTCTCTCTGTTAAGCGTTGGAGCCATGCCAACGATTCTGAGCGCTGGCTGCGAGACCCTGGACCCATACGAGCCGCTACTGTCTCCCGCTATGGAGCGCGCGTTCTCGGAGGCGTTCGCCGACATTACGGAGCTCGATGATCTATCAGTAATGATCAAGGTGGAAACGGAACAAAGCTGGCCGGAGAACGAGTGCATTGACACTTCGAGCTTTCAGATGGCTACGCCGCCCCCTACAGCGTCATGTGACCTGGAGATAAACCCGCAAATGAAAAACATAGCCACTTTCATCGACGCCGCCGATGCCAAGCGTGCCAGACGATCGGCTATCGAGAAGAAATCACGACAGCGACGACAAGACGTGCTAAAACGGATGCGAGAAGAAGTGAAGCAGTTGGAACACGTGTACGCTGCCATGGCCGTCAAGAAAGAGGACGCAGAGCGCGTTGGTTTGATACAATGGAATGGTCTCAGATCCATGGAGGAGTTACAGCAAAAGTACTCGAAGCTGGCACTCGTGGCGCATGCGTTAGAAGAAGATCAGGCCAATCTATTGAAGCTAGTGCAAGAGCACGAGCGTTACCACAGCACCGTGAGAAGATCATCGGAGGAGAGACGAGCAGAAAATGCGTTTGCTATTTGGGACAGTGGAGTGCCTCCGAGTTCGTCCTTCAAAGCGAGGTTTCGTCCTCTCTCGATGGCGGAGGGCTATGCATTTGTGCGGGATACGTACGAGGAGATGCAAAAGTTTACGGAATGTGAGAGCTACGAGACGACTGGAGCAAGTTTCATGGGTTGGACGGACAAACGCACGTATAACCCAAATACGTACGTCTTGCAATACGGATTCACAAAGCGATTCCCATTTGAAGACGCCGAGCGCGTGTTTACGAAGAGCTGGAACACGTTTACAGACGGCGAGAAGTTGGAGCACTTGGCCTTCGATAGATCTACTCAAAGTCGATTCGAAGTGCTGCAGGTGCTAAACGATGATCTACTCGTGGTCCGTCGCGACTACCGAACACCAAGATTCCCGATAACGCTTACCTCCATTCAAATCATGTTCCGACTGCAGACACCTACAGGATACGCATTTTGCCTGCGCACAGTCTCGTCCCCAGAGATCCAGAATGCGCTTGAACCGCACGAGTACATGTTCGACGTCTTCCACTGGTACGGAATGTAAGACACGCTATTTGTCGCTGGCACCTTTAACCTTGTCTTCTTTAATAACCTGGATCCAGGACCCGTTACAATCACCTCTTTGACAAATACGACAACCCTGTAGGTTGTGAGGTTGTGAATGGTGGGTCTATCGGCGATCATGACCGCCTTAAGTCTGATTATTGGCTGTTCGAGATCGTTTGTGGCGTCTTGCGCTGGGAAAGCTCCACCATTGCGCCTGTGTTTTTACTGGAGACGTAAGTTCATCTGTCATGAACTGTAGACTACTACAGCCTGTAGTCTCGAAAGAGGTCAAGACACCTCGTATGATTTGACGGCACACTCCAATTGATAGACGAAGTATTTCTGCAAGTCCACCCTGCCAGTGAACGCATGATGAGTCTCATTCGGTCAACACCCCTTTGATGATCTCTTCAAGTACCGAATTCCCTCTCGCGTTCCGTGGTTATGAAAGCAACAGAATACACTGTTTATCTCAACATGTCTTGTTGGCAACAAGTTGATCCTAGTGCGCCACTTCACTTTAATGAGATGGGTTTCCTGTTGCGCAGTTCTCTTTCATTACAGTATGGGTTTACTGCACTTGGTACTTTGAGCTCGCTTTTTCAGGTCAGCTACCATATCTTATCTTGCAAATGCGTACCACAGTTTCTTAGCGGACACCTATAATATCAACTATCCTCAATATACATGAACACGTGGACAAGATGTCACGACCTTCCGAACTTGACCCTCTGCAAGCATTATTTGCGCCCCAAGTCCCCTCTACGCCACGTCATAAGATCCGGGCCACAAGGTTTAACGTTAGCACGACAGATCGGCGACACTGCACACAAATATGACAATGCAGGTAACCCGTCATTCCGACAATGACCGAACCCGTGTTAATGTACGATCTACCGAAGTTGTTCGAGGCACCGTTGCCTCCGTCTGTGGAGCGTGCGTTCTTGGAAGCGTTCACTGACTCAGAGCTCAATGGTTCTACAGTGATGACGACGGTGGAGGGGGGACAAACCTGGCCAGACAGCAATGATATCGATGCTTCGACCAGCTACCGGATAGCTACACCGCCGCCGACGTCAACCGGGTGCGACGACATGGAACCGTGCAGGAAGGACTCGACCGCTTTTAAGGCCACTGCCGAAGCGAAACGTGCCAGACGATCAGCCATTGAGAAGAAGTCACGGCTGAGAAGACAAAACGTTCTGAATCGCATGAGAGATGCAGTGAAACACTTGGAGAAGGTGTACGCTGACATGGCCGCCATGAAAGACGCTGAAGAATCTATGGGCTTGGTCCAATGGAATGGTCCCAGTAATTTGAATGGCGCTGCTTCCATGAAAAAGTTGCAACAAAAGTACTCGGAGCTCGCGCTAGTGGCGCGTGCGTTGACACAAATGGTTCCACAGGACTGTGAAGAGCATGTGCAAGGAAAAGCAAGCTGAAGATGCGAGGACAGTGTGGAACAGTGTTGTTCCTCCGAGCTCGTCTTTCTCTGCGCAGTTTCGCTCGCTTTCGCTGTCTGAGGGTTATGCATTTGTGCAGGATGCTTACGAGGAGATCCGATCGTTTACGGAATGTGAGAATTACGGAACGACTGGGGCAAGTTTCATGGGCTGGATGGACAAGCGCAAGTATAACCCAGACTCACAGACGTTGTTGTACAGCTTTACCAAGCAATTTCCCCTCGAAAGTACAGAAGATGTGTTCAACAAAAGCTGGTCTGTGTCTTTGGACGCCTCGCTGGCAAGCATTGGCTTTGGGAAGGCCATCAAGATTCATCAAGAATTACTGCAGAGACTGAGCGACAACCTCATCATCGTACGTCGAGATCACAAAGTCCCAAATATACCAGTCACGTTTGTCGCAGTCCAGTTCCACGTCTCCCTCAAAACTCCCACGGGATACACAATCTGCGTGCGCACTATCCCGGCACCCGAAATCTAAGGTTCTCTAGAGTCCCACGAGTATTTTTCGGAGAGGTCGTCCTTTACGGCGAGATTTCGCCCTCTTTCGATGGTGGAAGGCTATGCATTTGTGCGAAATACGTACGACGAGATTCGCAAATTTTACGGAGTGCGAGAGTTACGAGACTACTGGAGCAACTTTCATGGGCTGGACGGACAAGCGCAAGTATAACCCGGAGTTACAGTAGCTGCAGTACGGCTTCACGAAGCATTTCCATTCGAAAACGTGGAGCAAGTGTTCGCAAAGAGTTGGAACACCGTTTTGGACGGCCCTAAGTTGGAGAACTTGGCCTTTGGCAAGTCTGCTCAGACTCGCTTCGAAGTGCTGCAGGTGTTGAACGACGACCTACTCGTTATTCGTCGCGACCACCGAACGTCGGCGTATCCGATGACATTCACCACGGTCCAAATCCTATTTCGGCTGCAGACACCCACCGGATACACGCTGTGCGTGCGGACCATCTCTTCATCCGAGATTAAGAGTGCACTGGAACCCCACGAGTACATGTTCGACGTCTTCCATTGGTGCGGAGAATCATTGTCAGTTTCTACCGCTGTAAACACCGGGATGCTAACTTGTTTTCTCACTCAGGACCCACTGCAATCGCTTGTTTGATGAATTCGACAATCCAGCATGCTGTGAGATCGTTACGGCTGGTACTATAACCGACATGAGCAGGCTCAAGTCCAATTACTGGTTGTTCGAGATCGTTTGCAGCGTGCTGCGCTGGGAAAGCACTACCATTGCGCCTCTGTTTCTTCTGCAGACGTAGAATACAAACTTTACTGTCTAAGTTATTGGGTATCTTCGGCACACGGTAGGTTATACTAAATCCCCTCCCCCTTGTTCACTTTCCTCTGTCGTCGAGTGCGCTCTGCTCTGTGCGAACCGTTGACTCATGCTGTCGACGTTGTATGCTCATGTATTATCCGCGCCGAGTCCTGTTGACTCATTCTAGCCAGTATTTAATCTGAAGTGAGTGTCAGTGAACAGGATGCAAACACCTATCAGCACTCTGCTCGCGCTGACTGGACTGGGCCTCCACTCCTCTTTTGAGTTGGCTGTGGTGATTCGTGTCCGCAGTATCTCCGCGAATGGGATCTGTAATTCTATCATAGCCTTGGTACTTCGACAGTCAGGTCGTAGAGGGAATTAGAAGTGCTCGCTAAGGAAGCGGCAAATACCGGTGCGTGCGCCGCCAGGATATTAGCCCGACTCAGGCTTTCCTTTCAGCTCCATTGCGCTTCAACCTTGGGTGCACGGCTCTATCTGTACCGCCACAGGGCTCTATGCACGGCAAAAAGCAAGCGTTGCTGACTCGACCACAGGCTTGCTGTTGGTCCACACGTTCGTCGTCAACGATCGTTGAGGACGTCGAGAGACAGTCGGGACTGCAGTTCGTCAGCAAGCTGGACGCGGCTGCTTTGATGCTCCGCGGCTGGGATCCACGCCACATGCAGCACCGCAAACGTGTGTTGGATCTGATGAAGTGAGATTTGAGATCGCGAGGCGACCGTGACTTCCTCAGCGCGTTGCCTCAGGCAGGTTCCGAGGCACGATATTGTATCCACTACTGTACATGTATCATGCTGCAAATGAAAACTTGCACTTGTAGCGACTATGATCGTTGTCGCCGACTACAGTACGCACGAGCAATCTTTGTGATTTGATGTTTTGATGATGACTTGATTTTTGTATGCAGAGAGTGGACCCACTCAAAACTGGACCCATTTTCGTGGTTCGTCACACGAAAAAGTCCCATTTTGCATCGCACCCGTCGAGCAGCGCTGGCTGGATGACAAATAAGCCCGCTCTGGATTCACATTCACTAATAGCACGCGTTTCCGGCACTACGCGAAACTGGCCTCCATCCGGGCAGTACTAGGGTCGCACGGTCTCCTCGCTCTTGACGCATCATTTACGACCGAAAACGAGTGGTAATTTAAGTGGGCGTTCAACCTGAATTTGAGGTGCGTATGCTAGATCCTAATCGCTTCTTCCTTCTTGCGCGTGCTCGCGCGTCGAATATGACTTCGGCCTACACGTAAGCAACAGTAACACGCAGTGAGCTTTTGCTCACATCGGCGCCGAATTGACGATTGGTCGCATCGTCTGATGCACTATAGCGTTCGAGTCGTCCTTCAGCCCTTGGAACGTGTACTCTCCAAGATGACTACTGTACCCTCCTATAAAAAATCAATCTTGCGGCACTCCCTGTACGTACGCCAACCACTATTTTTCTCAGCCAAAGCATATGCGGTGCACGTTATCCCATCCTGACCGATCGGACGTCGGCGCTCAACGGCGAAGTGGCATCCGTCATACAGACCGACAAGTAAGCCGCAGCAAACAGTGACAGCGGCATGCCGGCCGGAAAAAATGGGTCACTTTGTAAAAAATCCGAGCAGCCGACCACTTGACGCGCTCCCATTCCTGACGGCACTTCCCTTCTGACGACAGAGCGGTTGAGTTGAATTCGGCACGAAGTTCGGTAGTTAGTTGCCCATTTTCCGCCGCGATGGACGCGCCGCTGGAGCTCACGGCGCTGCCGCCGCTGTCCCCCACCATGGAGCGCGCCTTCTCCGAGGCCTTCGCCGACATGTCGGAGCTGGAGAAGAGCCAGGACGCGGCCGTGATCAAGCTGGAGGCGCCGTCCGCGCCGCATTGGCCGAGCAGCGACGACGACTCCGTCAAGAAGCCGGCGGCGGCGTCCTCGCCCGCGCCCGCGCCAGCGCCGGCCGCCCAGAGCATGAGCCCCAGCGAGAGCAAGAGCAGGAGCAGCAGCAAGAAGCAGACGGCCGAGGACAAGCGCGCGCGGCGCTCCGCCATCGAGAAGAAGTCGCGCCAGCGGCGGCAGAACGTGCTGCGCCGCATGCGCGAGGAGGTCAAGCAGCTCGAGGGCGTGTACGCCGCCCTGGCGCAGCGCCAGGACGCGCCGCAGCCCGCTCCCTGCGCTGTGGACGAGCTGCAGCGCAAGTACTCGGAGCTGTCGCTGGTCGCCCACGCGCTGGAGGAGGACCAGGAGGCGCTGCAGAGCCTGCTGCAGCAGCACGAGCAGTTCCGCAAGACGGTGCGCAGCCTGTCCGACGAGGACCTGGACGAGCGCCAGAAGGAGAACAAGGTCTGGGACACGGGCGTGCCGCCCAGCGCGTCCTTCCGCGCCAAGTTTAACAAGATGAGCGTGGCCGAGTGCTACGCGCTCGTGCGCGAGTCGTACGAGCAGATCCAGCGCTTCAACGAGAGCGACAAGTTCGAGACCACGGGCGCCAACTTCATGGGCTGGACGGACAAGCGCAAGTACGACTCGCGCACCGGCGCGCTGCAGTACGGCTTCACCAAGAAGTTCCCCCTGGAGAGCGCCGAGGGGCTGCTCATGAAGACGTGGGAGATCTTCTCGGACGGCCCCAAGTTCAGGGAGATGTCCTTCGACAGGTCCATTGACACGAGGTACGAGGTGCTGCAGGAGCTGAACGACGACCTGCTCATCGTCCGCCGAGACCACAGGATCCCGGGCATCGAGACGACGTTCGCCTCGATCCAGGTCATGTTCCGACTGCAGACGCCGACGGGATTCACACTATGTATGCGGACGATCCCCGCACCGGAGATTCACGACTTGATGGCCCCCCACGAGTACTTTTACGAAGTCTTTCACTGGTACGTTGCGCCTGCACGTGTCTTGCCCTGGGTCGAGGACCCCCCGCTGACGTTTTGCTTCGTGTCGCCCGCCTTGCAGGACGCATTTCAACAGAATGTACGACGAGCACGGCGACCCCGCAGGCTGCGAGCTGATCGCCGCCGGGTCCATTGAAGACCAGAACCAGCTCAAGTCCAGCTACTGGCTGTTCGAGCTCGTGTGCTCCATACTGCGCTGGGAGAGCGCGTGCGTCGGGCCGCTGTTCCTCAAGCAGATATGACCCACCCCACCCCAGTACCTATTAGAAGCACTACACTATCCCGTAGTACAGCATTTATGGTTGTTGCGTGCAATAGCAACCCACCCAGCCGACTTGTGGCTCTTTTGATTAGGAAAAAAGGTCCGACCAGCTCCTACCGTGGCGAGCGTCGTGTGTCGTTAGTGACCGACATTCCAAGGAAGGGAGACGTCAATGGCCTTCTCGCTGCAGGACGAGCGCGATGATCACGCTCCGCTGGAGTTAGCGGGGGTGGAAGCTCTCCCGCCTCTGTCCCCTACCATGCAACGCGCGTTCCTGGAGGCGTTCGGCGACGATCAAGTCAGTGAAGAGAGCCAGGAAGAGGAGTCCGTCACACTTCGTCAATGTGACGCGAGTCCGGCGCAGCGGGTGTCCCCCTCGGGCGCTACCCAAGTGTCCGCAGCTGGTTCGCCCAGTCTGGGGGCCATGACGGCCGAGTGGCAGCAGGAGCTCATGACCATGAGTCCAAGTGAGACCAAGGGCGGCCTGGACGACTCGCCCGAGGCCAAACGAGCTCGACGCTCGGCTATTGAGAAGAAGTCGAGGCAGAGGCGGCAGAACGTGCTGCGACGCATGCGCCAGGAGGTCAAGCAGCTGGAGGAGGTCTACCAGGACATGTCCGCGCGGCAAGAGGCCGCTGGAGTGGTGGCCTCGAGACAGTCGGTCGCGTTGAAGCACAAGTACTCGCAGTTGTCGCTGGTCACGCAGGCGCTGGAGGAGGACAGACGGAAGCTGCTCAAGCTGCTCGAGAGCCACGAGGTCTTCCAGCGCACGGCGGAGGCGATGGCCAGAAGAGGAGTGCGGCCCATTGGCGCTGCAGAGAGTCACGAAGAGGACGAGGACGGGGTCATCTGGGACACTGGCGTGCCTCCGAGCGCGTCGTTCGAGGTGCCCGTGCGACTGCGCTCACCCGCGCAGTGCTACGAGCTGGTCCGAGAGACGTACGAAACGATTAAGCGGCTTGACAACGACGGCGGGTACTTCGTGTCTACGGGCGCCAACTTCATGGGCTGGACGGACAACCGCCGACTCGACGAGGACCAGGCGCTGCAGTACGGCTTCTCCAAGACCTTCCCGCACGAGGGCGCGGAGAAGCTGCTGATGCAGACCTGGGACGTCTTCACCCACCCCGACAGCATGGCGCACCTGTCCTTCAACGCGTCGGTGACCACGCGCTGGCAGGTCGTGCAGACGCTCGACGACGACCTCTACATCGCGCGCCGAGACCACAAGGTCCCCAACCTCCCGGTGACCTTCGTCATGGTCAACATCATCTTCCGCCTGCAGACGCCCACGGGATACACGCTGTGCATGCGGACGATCCCAGCGCCCGAGATCCAGGAGGCGCTGGGCCCGCAGGAGTTCTACTACGACGTCTTCCACTGGTACGTCCAGTCTCTCCCTATCTACACACAACTAACTAGTACTGTAGCTCACACGACCTCAATGCTTGTCACTTTGTGCAGGACCCACTTCAACCACGCGTTCAACGAGGACGGACGTCCAGCCGGGTGCCAGATCTCGACGGGCGGCTACATCCCCGACGCCAAGCAGCTCCTGGCGTCCAAGTACTGGCTGTTCGAGTTGGTCATGTCCGTGCTGCGTTGGGAGCACATGTGCGTGGCCCCGCTGTTCCTCAAGAACCTCTGAGACTTGTACTGTACAAGTTGTACATACTGTAGTTAAAGTGAACTCCATGCCATCTATCTCTATCCATACGCTGCCCGCCGCACGTGCCCTCGTTGACGTTTCATCCAATCAGTGCAATCGCCCGTTGACGCAATTCCTGCCGACTTGTACAGTCAAAGGAGACAAGCGCTTGTCCAGATCAGGTGGGTTGCGTCGCGTTGCCTTCGCCTGAGTCAGGCCCGGCCAAGTCGCTGCTGCTGACAAAAATAGTCAACTGTTTCTCGGTGTGGGGGCAGACCATGGAGCTCGTCGCGCCGCAACCGCCGGTCCAGCTGCGCGAAAATGACTCGGGCAACGTGATGAACGTGCCGAACAGCTCGGAAGCGGCCAACAAATCGACTAGCGAGACGCGCAAGCCCGCGGCCACCAAGAAGAAGAGCAGGAAGACCGACGCAGCAGATGCCAGCGCCAGCGCCCAGCGAGCGCGGCGCTCCGAGATCGAGAAGAAGTCGCGGCAGCGCCGACAGGTACGCCACGCCGCCTTGTGCTGCTGCACCAAACTTTACTGAGCTCGTTCGCTGCTGCAGGGCTCGCTCAAGGTGATGCGAGGCGAGGTCAAGGCGCTGGAGCGCGAGTACCTGCGTTTGGCGACGCGCGCGACCAACGGCGCCACGTCCGGGGAGGACAGCGACCAGCACGAGCGCGGCGTCTTGCTGGACCCAGCGCAGGTGCAGACGCTGCGCGCCAAGTTCCTGCGGCTGTCGTCAGAGGCGGCGGCGCTGCGCAAGGAGCAGAAACAGCTCCACAAGGTGCTGCATGTGCAGCAGCTCTTCCGGGACTCGTCCCAGGCACTGGCCGCTGAGTTTAATAGGACCCAGAGCGACCCGCGGCTCGAGGCCGTCGCGTACGCTCGCTTCGAGCCGCTGGCCACCGAGATGTGCTTCGCCATCATGCGAGACTCCTACGACGTCATCACGCGCTTCGAAGCGGGCCAGGACTTCGTCTCGACAGGCTCAGAGCTCTTCGGCTGGAGCGACCGCAGGCGTCTGGACGATGACGAGTCCAAGATGATCTTCTGCTTTCGCAAGCTGTTCGAGAACCAGAACTGCGAGCGGCTCATGGAGGAGTCTTGGCGCGCCTTCTCCGACCTGGACTTCATGCGGCGCGTGGTGTTCTCGTCCAAGGTGAGCGTGGACCTGGAGATCCTGCAGGTGGTGAACCGCGACGCGCTCGTGGTGCGCCGCCACACCAACTACCGCGCCATGGGGCGCAGCTTCCACACGGTCTACCTGCTCTTCCGCTTGCAGACGGCGAGCGGCTACACGGTGTGCTTCCGCACGATCCCGGCGCCCGGCATCCAGCAGGCGCTGGGCGAGGGCGAGGCGTGGATCGACCTGTTCCACTGGACGACGCTCTCGCGCGTGCCCGACGCGGACGGCCAGCTCACGGGCTGCGAGATCTCGTTCGGCGGGTCCATCGGCGCCGGCGTCATGAACTTCGCGGCGCACTGGATGCTCGAGCTCATCATGACCGTCGTGCGCTGGGAGAACGCCTGCGTCGCGCCCCTCTTCATCAAGTAAGTGCCAGTGAATACACGTACGCAGCCGCGATCGCTGCTGTTGCAAGTGCAGTGTTGAAGTTGCAGGCGTATACACGTATGCATGTAGCCATCAAGCCGGATTCACGGATTTTGCGACTGCCAAGGATCTCAGCTGCGGCCAATTGCGGCCGGGCTCAAATTGAGCGCAACGTCCGCTTTGCTCGATGCGATATGTGCGCGGTGCAGTCATCTCTTTCACCGCGATCCTGGAGCTTTTAACGGGCGCGAGCGGTGCCGCGATCGCCGGCAACAATTGACATCGCCAAGTCGAGGGCGCATAGAGGGTCGCAACTGAATATTGTACGCATGAACGTGCCGAACCGGTCAGCGCAAAAAATCACGAGATCATTCTGCAAGGCGCAGCAGACGGAAAAGCGACAATCGCGTGCAGATTCTTCTGCAAGACAAACGCTCGACACCAAGATGGCAGACCGCCTGCCATCTTGCCACCTGCAATTGCCGCTTTGCTTCGGCCAAAGCTGGATTTTCATCTGATGATGCATGTGCCTTGGCGGCATCAGGGGGTGGGGATGCTTCGGCCTCTAACCGGCGCGCTCATTGGCCAAAATCCTTAAAGTCAACGCATCGAGCCGCATCTCTGTGCCCGGGAACTGACTCCCTCCGCATACTCAACTCCAGTCAAAATCCACACGCGTGCTCCGACCGCTGTCACTTCCCGATTTGCGTCCCCGAGCTCACATCAAGCGAGCGCCGCGGACCCCACACACCAACCACACACCAACTTCAAGACACACCACACCATGGACGACGAGTGCGACATGCTCGAGTGCTGCCTGTGCGGCGCGCTGTGCGGCGCCTGCTGCGCCTCGGCCGCCGACTCGGGCGACGACCGCCGCCGCGGCGGCCGCTACTCGGACGACTACCACCACCAGCAGCCCGTGTACGTGCAGCCCGTCGTGGTGCAGCAGCAGCCGGGCTACGGCCCGCCGCCCCCGGGCCACCCGGGCTACGCGCCGCCCCCCGCGGGGTACGCACCGCCGCCGGCCGGTTACGCTCCGCCCCCCGGAGAGTACCACCAGTACCCTCCGCAGCAGTACCCGCCGCCGCAGCAGTACCCGCCCAAGTACTAGGGAGAGGACGCGAGTGACAGTCGCCGACGTCGAGAGGAAGACACGACGCCACCAGCTTCCGCTCCAGGAGTTCGCTGCTACTGAGAAGAAGAGAGAGAAGGAGGAGAAGATGATTATTTTACCCTTGTGATGGATCGAACGGAGCGAGGGGAAAAGAGAAGAGAGATTGAGACGTTAGAAGCAGTGAAGCTGGTTCAGTTGTTGAGTTTTCCGCCCGCGAAGGGGACGGACCCCACTGGCAGACGCCGGACACGGCGTAGTGTGAGATAACCTGCTAAGATTATATGATTTTTTGCCTTTTCTGCGTGGAGGTGTGGTGTTGTTGGAGGTTGACAAAGTGCGGAAGGACTATGGCGACAGCGCGTGATGCAGTCGTGCCGGTCTTCGACGGCGCGACCACCTGCAGAGAGAGGTCGAAGTGGCCGAGACATGATATGCTGCCGTCCTGTTGTCACGGTCCGACGTGAACGACGCTCGATCGACGACAGGAGACCGAGTGGCGAAATGGTCTACGGTATCCTATGGCAACTACACTTCCGAGCTCGAGAACTTCTCGAGGAAATAACGGAGACTTACATAAGCTGCGGCTTCTTTCCCAGAACTTGCCCAACGGTCGAACTCCATCATGCTAGTCCCAGTCCGCTTCAACTTGAAGCTTTTTGCCCCTCTTGACCAAACGGTTTGGCGACTAACTGGCAGGATCCCCACAACGCAACTTGCCTGGACGAGAATAAGCGCATCGCCAAGACCATGAAGCTCGCAACGCTCGCTGTCGTCGCTGCCGTTGCTGTCGCGACCGTGGCTGCTGCCGACCAACCTGCCCTGCGCACGGCGGACAAGCCGGTCGAAGCAGTTCCTGCTGCTGATGCCAACGCTCCGACGGGAGACAAGAAGGAGCAGTGCGGAGGCTGGGGATGGGGAGGAGGTTGTGGCGGAGGCTGGGGCGGAGGCTGGGGCTGGGGAGGTGGCTGTGGTAACGGAATGGGCTGTGGTGGCTGGGGAGGCTGGGGTCGTCCCTGGGGTGGCTGGGGCTGGTAAACGCTGACCAAGAGCGACCGGTGACGCGTGCATTCGCTTTTCATGACCTGAAATGCTCCGATCTCGAACAGCAGTTCCAGTCTATTCGGGCAATCATTTAATTGAGTTCTAACGATTCAACACGGAACAGTTTGTTGATGACAATGCACGTAGTACTGAAAACAGTTTACTTGGACAGGTGATACATGTAGACTTCTGATTTCCAAAACTATAAGGTGTCCACTTCATGCATCAGCTCGCCGTCGACGGCACATTGTGGCGGCAACCGGTTCTACTCTAGCGTCAACGCGTTCAAGCTAGTTCGTCAGCCTTGCACTCACTCGATCTCCCACTGTGTATTCACCTAAACTCGCACATTTTTTTTTTTTTTTTTTGGGGGGGGGGACTGGGACGAGACTTTCCTGTAAAAAGCGGCTGTACGACCATGCGAAAGGTTGGAGCAAGAAAACCTAACGTGTGCCAGTTTACATCCTCCCTAGTGAGATCATGTTCGGCAGAGCTACGCCCCAGAGAGCATGTGTCTTCTTCCTCAATGGAAATTGTCGCTATGGAGAATCCTGTCGGTATTCACATGTGATCGAGGTCGCTGAGGCAAAAACAAGTAGAAGCACCGGAGTCGGCGAAGTTGGCGGAGAGAGAATAATTGATATAAGCGCCGGATTAGGAGGAGTGGCTCCTCCTTTTGAACTGGAAGAGCTACGCAACCAATTAGCTGACAAGCTAATGACAAATGCGCTATCGTCTGGTCATTCAGATGCGTTGGTATGCTTCTCGCCTGGACAAGATGACTTGGAGGTGCTGTGGAAGGGATTTCTGGTGCGAGCTGAACCGTGGCCAATGAACAGCCAGACCCAAGCTTTGAACTTCATCAACTCCGGGTTGTATGCACTGACCAAGGAGAACACGACCAGTGCTTTTGTAAAAGAGTTGGGAAAGACTGATGGACGGGGAATATCCATTGTTCGGGAGCTTTTGGAGCTCAAGTATTCGACTGACGCAGGCAGACAGCGCGACGTGGTGTCCTTCCAGAGAGGGCTGGTTCCGTTTGTGACAATGCTCACGATGCGGCGAATCGAGCTGATCAGTCGTCACATGGATGAAGCTAACTACGTGTATTCATTTGTTCGGACTGCGTATCCACAGCTTTGCACCGTGTTTCAAGAGAATTTGAAGGAGATCGTAAAACGTCACAGTATTGAAGATCGTGCGGTGCCACACGCGAGCTTTTTGCAAAACACAGGAGGCCGTAGGTATGCACCACTGTGTTTTACACAAGTATGTCTCCCTTTCCTTCGGCTGCTATACGTGCTAGGTAGCAAGTTCAAGGATGTTATTTACGAGACATCGTTTCAAGAAGCAGTGAGCAGAGTGGACACGCTCACTGCGAAGTGGATTGATGAAGCACAAGTGAACGAATGTCCACTTGACTCAGCATTGTGCTTTAAGATCATGAGGGAAGAAATGGCTCGGTTGCACAAAATGGTTCGGCGAGGCGAACGTAACATTGAAACCGGTGGTGCATTAAAAGCAACAGCCCAACAGGAGTCGGATTCAACGACTGAGTTTTGGAACGTGATCAACGTTGGGATGCCTGGACAAGTTGAACTAGTTGACGGAATCGTTGGTCCGCGCCACGATAATGATCACCGGGACATTAACGATACGCAGTTGTTACCCACGACTGAAGAGTGTTTTTCGCGAGTGCCACCTTTGGTGCCAGGAAATTTACCGTTTCACAAAAATGCTCACTGGCTACCCCCAGGACCAGAACGCTGGGTGGATACACATTTTCGACTGTATCGAGAAGACGTATGCTGCTCAATTCGAACTTGTCTGCGTGACCTTGAATGTCGTTTGACTGTCGGTGGGGGGAATTTCGCTGGTGGGCGCGTACGAGATGCCAATGTAGATTATAATGCGTACCCAATTGTCCAAACGTTCACGGCGCTGGCGCATTCATCTAGCCGAGCTGATCGCGATTTTGAGAAACCCGTGGAGCACCTCGGACTTTGTGTCACTGTGCGATTCCCACAACCATTAACACCGGAGATGGCTGAATCGGACAACGTTGAGACTCGTCGAGAACTATGGCGCAAGAGCGACCGGCTGCCATTTAACGCGATGGTCGCTCTTGTCGTATACTCTCAAAGCAAGTTGCAGGTGGTGTTCTGCAAGATTGTTGTTCGTAACATTGACCGCCTTGTTCGCAGCACAGCGGAAGTGACACTTCAGCCATACGAGCCCCGTGACTTCGTGACACTGGATCTGTGGCAATCGTCTGCATTTCTCCAGCGAAACCAGGATGGCAGCTACCCAGTAATGTTTTTGATTGAGTTTCACAAAGTTCTGTATGCCGCGTACGAACCTATACTACGTGCGCTACAAACCATTCGACCAGAGACCCTCCCGTTTTTAGAGTATTTATCTCCAGAGTCTCCGCCCGAGGTAGGCAAGACGTCGATGGAGCCACCTCGGTATTGTTTAGCACGTGGGTTTACGTTCGACATCAGTTCTATCATACGAAGTCATCCTCGAGGCGTTGCTGGTGCGCCACGGCAGCTACATCTGCAACCTTTGCGCGAGAGGTCTTGCAAGAGCTGTGAACGTGCTTTAAGTGAGTATTCCACACTGGAGAGGGACCAAGCCAAAGCGTTAGTTCGAGCTTTGAGCAGCCGTGTAGCCTGCATCCAAGGACTCCCTGGCACCGGAAAATCATTCATCGGCTCACTGCTCACACGCATTGTTCTGGAGGCGAAAGTGTCGCCCGTGCTGATTGTGTGCTACACCAACCACGCTCTCGATCAATTCTTGTGCCACCTCCTGGATGTTGGGATTACAAGTCTCGTGCGTATCGGCGGCAAGTGTAAAGAGCTGCGGCTGGAAAAGTACAATCTGACAAACGTCCGCCAATTTACCCCACGATACGAGTTGAAGCAGCTGTACGCAGCGTTGGATACAAACGCGAGTGCGATTGAATGTGCTTTGGCAGTGGTAAGTTCCGACGTGCGCAAGTCGACGTGGGAATGCTTGAAAGGTTTTCTTGCAAACAACCACCCTGATGAGTATGATTACTTTGATGAACGGAGTTTCGAGCTGTTTAGAAAAGGGTGGCGGGTTGCTGGCTGTGGGGACATTTTGGAGTATTGGATCCGAGGGCGCGATGGTTTCAGTCATCAACGCCACGGCTCGCAGCGATTGAATGTTTGGATGTGGAGCATGCCCAAACGCCGTGCTGCACTCGCGGAATGGGTCAAAGTAATGCGTTCCAATGCGGTGGAAGAACTCGCTCGCGCTCAAAAGGCCTACAACGATACCTTAACGAAGATTGAAGCCGTAAAAGAGGAAGCAGATGTGGGAGTGCTCAAGCGTGTGCAAATAATCGGAATGACTACAACACGGGTGGCAAAGTATCAGCAAAAAATCACGGCAGTGGCGCCCCCAGTTGTAATTTGCGAAGAAGCAGGAGAAGTACTCGAGGCACAACTCATGGCGTGCCTGACCCCAGCGTGTCAGCACCTCGTACTGATCGGTGATCACAAACAATTGCGTCCGCAGATTACCGAGTATAACCTCAGCGTGGAAAGCCCTGTAGGAAGACGTTTTGCGCTCGACGTATCATTGTTCGAGCGCTTGGTTGCACCAACCTCAGGATTACCGTTCTGGATGTTGACGGAGCAGCACCGCATGCGCCCTCAAATTTCTCAATTGCTGCGGATGCTCTTCTACCCAGAAGTCCGCGATGCCCGCGAGACCTTGAACTACCCGCCTCTTCTTGGTGTGGACAAGAACATATTTTTCGTGAATCACGATCATGCAGAAGATGGTGTTCACGACTCCTTGACCCGCTACCATTCGAATCAGTTTGAAGTAGAATACCTTGCCGGGGCGCTGAGATATCTTCTGCAGCAAGGCTACGACACCGGCGACATCGCAATTCTCACTCCTTATGTAAGTCAGCTCAAGAAGCTCCAATCAGCACTTCGCGGACAATTTGCTCTGGAGCTGAATGAGCTAGATCTGGAGGAAATTCGGCGCACATTTGGCGGTGCTGAAGGCGACACCGTACGGGAGGGATACGAGTTAGGGGCCTCAAAGCAGGATCTCTCGGGATCAATACGCGCCGCTACCGTCGATAATTTCCAAGGCGAGGAAGCAAGTGTCGTATTGGTGAGTATGGTTCGTAGCAGTACGAACGTTCATGGCCGGGGAACCATTGGCTTTCTCAAGACTCCGAATCGGATTAACGTGCTGCTTTCCCGTGCGAAACATGGCCTGATCCTCGTGGGCCATGGCAATTTGCTTCGTGCAAAATCGCCGCTGTGGCAACGAGTGCTCGATCAGTTGCAAAGTGATGGCTGCTATGGCGATGGACTACCCCTCCACTGCCAACGCCATCCCGATGACCAGCGTGTCGCCTCGAATCCAGGTTCATTCGCTTTGCTTGCACCCGATGGAGGTTGCCTACGGCCGTGCGGAAGACGGCTTCCACGTTGTGGTCATGCTTGCCCGAAGTTGTGTCATGTCGATCAACCGTCCCACAAAGCCGTTTACTGCACTCAGCCATGTCCACGACTACAGGAAGGTTGTGATCATGTATGCCCCGGTGTTTGCGGAGACTCCTGTGGTCGATGTGAGGTGCTAGTTGGATCGATCGTTTTGCCTTGTGGCCACACGTACAACAACGCACGATGCTTTGAGGCCAAGATGCCATCGAAATTGAAGTGTAAGGCGATGGTCGACAAGTTCGTTCCTACGTGCGGACACATGCAGTGCGTCACGTGCAGCACCGTGAAGGTGAAGTGCACGCGAAAGTGTAGTGCGGTGCTTCCCTGTGGCCACGCTTGCGCCCGCAAATGCAGCGAGTGTATTGAACATACCCTGAAGGCTCGCGAGGGTGAACCAGAGCCAGACTTCCCGATCAAACCTACTGAGCATGGTGCGTGTCAAAAGGAATGCGAGAGGTTGCTGCCGTGCTGCCACAGGTGTCGTGGAGTTTGCCACGGAAAAGCTCCTTGTCCTCCGTGTCAGCGAACCTGTGACGTGTTTAGTTGTGAACACGGATCGTGCAACCATCCTTGCAGTGATCCTTGCGCTGCGTGCACCGAGTCGTGCAGCTGGAGCTGCGAGCACGCTGGGAATTGCTCTCTACCCTGCGGTGCTCCTTGTAACCGGAAGTTATGCGATCGCCGATGCTCGAAATCGCTCAGTTGCGGCCACCAATGCCCCAGTGTCTGTGGGGAAGACTGCCCAGCGCAAGAATTCTGTCACGAGTGCGGTGATGAAGGTGTGAAGGAGCACGTTGCCGATGTGATTCTGTTCCAGACGTACGGCGAGATCGATCCATCCGAGAACCCCGTTCTGGTGCTGCCGTGTTGCAAAAGGGTATACACGATGGTAACGCTTGATGGCACGCTTCATATGAGCACGTACTACGACATGAACAGAGGAGAACCACTTGGAGTGCTTCCTGGGGGTTATATTGACATGCCACAGTGCCCGAATTGCAAGAAGCCGATCCGTGGCCTCCGTCGCTATGGACGCGTGACGAAACGAGCTGCGATAGATGCTGCGGAGAAGAAATTCGTAACGCACGCACAACACCAGCTCACGGTGTTGCAGGAGCGTGTGAACACCGCGTTGGAGCGCAGCGATCTCACACACGACAAGACTTTGTGGAATGATCTTCATGCATTTGAGATCGCAGTGAAGAGACCGCCCTGTCAAAAAGTGTTCGAGGCTTGCGTGGCATTGCTAACGAAGGCTAAAGGAGGCCAAGGCGGTGGCGATGTGTCTATCGATCAGAGTGCTCTTCCTGTACCAAACTCGACGTTCCGATTCGTGGGGTACTATTATCTTTTCGCAGCACAACTTCAGTCGATTGGTGCTGGGAAGTCGCTGAGCAATTCGGAGCTGCACGCACGACTAGCCTTGAAGCATTTTGTCAATGGTTCGTATTCCCAGCAGGCTCGAGAAGCGACGTTGGTGCTGGTGCGAATTCTACTGATGCAAGCAGAGAAGACGTTGAACAAAACCGTGGAGACTGATGAAGGGCGCGCAAAGCGTAAGAATCAGGTGGGGAAATTCACAAACGAGGCGAATGACCTGCTAAACGATCTGAAAGCACCTACTGTCTTCGGCTTGCAACTCGAGCAAGAGCTGAAAAGGTTCCGCCGAAAGATATCGAGCATAACTCAGCGGGCCACGAGCACTACGTTCTATCAAACTGTATCGACGGAGGAACTGAAAGTTGTCAAGACGGCCATGCAGGCGGAATTTCGGGGCTCCGGCCACTGGTACCGATGTGTCAATGGTCACTCGTACTCGATTGGTGAGTGCGGAATGGCAATGGAGCGAACGAATTGCCCGGAGTGTGGCGCGCCAGTTGGTGGTGCCAATCACTCTTTTGTTGAGGGAACTGTGCACGACTCGCACATGGATTCGCTGTAATGTGGAGGCTGGGATAACCTCCACCAGTGCTGGTGGATGAACGAATGAACGAGTCAATATCAGCTTATGGAGTTACCAGTAAAGTTCAATGAAAGGCAAGCCACTTCAACTACAAATGTAGCCATCTCCATCAACCTCTCCTATCGCATATCAATTTCACGATGCCATACGGGAGTACGCGTTTTGGGTCCAGTATTTTGTCTGGTTGACAAGGGGATCGATCCATCCTCTATCGCCATGAGCTCCGCCCACGACGCCGCCGAGGCGCAGAAGACGTACGAGGCCCCGCAACTCTCACCCGCAATACGTGCGCAAACTTGACACTCGATTCTCCCTCTCGTGATTCACTTTCGCAGGCTCGGCAATGAGGAATTCAACGAGAAGAACTTCGACAAGGCCGTCGAGTGCTACTCGGAGGTGCGCCCCGAACTGCAATAACTGATAGGCCAGCATCAATGCAATGCTGCAAAACTCAATAGACCTCCATGCTACGGTGCTGCTGCTGCTAGGCCATCCGCCTGGACCCCGAGAACCACGTGTACTACTCGAACCGAAGGTCCGTCGGCTGAGCTGCTGCGTGTCATGCTGGTCTTTTGCTCACTTTGCTCATTGCTTCGCTGTCGGCAGTGCGGCGTACGGCGCGCTGTTCAAGTGGGAGCAGGCCGAGAAGGACGCGCAGGAGTGCGTGAAGCGCAACCCCAAGTTCGCCAAGGGCTACCATCGCCTGGCCAATGCGCAGTCGCAGCTGGGCCGCAAGAAGGAGGCCATCGAGACGCTCAAGACGGCGCAGACGACCGCCACCGACCCGGAGAAGGTGCCGGGCATCAAGAAGCTGCTGCGCCAGCTGAACCAGGAGGTGGCGGCCAAGAGCGCGCAGGGCGGCGGCCGCCAGGTGCCGACGCACATCGCCAAGGAGCTGCAGGAGCTGCAGCCGCAGTTCCAGAAGATCCAGCGCGAGTTAGAGCAGATCGAGGCCAAGCTGGCGGCCTACGCGCGGCAGAAGAAGCGCCTGGCGCTCGTGGACCGGGAGGTGGCCGACCTGCCCGAGGGCACCAAGACGTTCCGCAGCATCGGCAAGATGTTCCTGCAGACGAGCAGCGACGAGAACGCGGCGTCCATGAAGGGCGAGGAGAAGCGCGTGGACGAGCACGTGTCGTCGCTCGAGGCGCGCAAGAACTACCTGAACCGCCAGAAGCAGTCGGTGCAGGACAACATCACGGAGCTGCTGGCTCAGTGCACCTAAGGGGAGGCAGCAACCTCCACGTCCAGTCAGTCGAGAGTGCAATGGAGAGATTGTTGCAATTAGTTGGCAGCTTGCTTTGCGTCGATAGCTCTGCCACCGACGCGACTAATAGATACGGGACCGCGCTCGGGCGGCTCTGCAATGAAATGGCTCGAGGCGGTGCTCTGCAGCTCACGCCTCCTCCTCTTCCTCCTCCGTCGTGAGCTGCCAAGACACAGCGACACCGGGACACAGTGATCAGTCAGTCAGCCACTCAGTCAGGAAATGAACGGCCTGTGCCTCCTACGTACGCGCTTGTTGAGCTCCTCGATGGTCTTGATGAGCTCGGCGTTCTTCTTCTTGAGCTCCTCGTTCTCGGCGCGCAGCGCGTCCACGTCGATGCCCGTGGGGGCGCCCATGAAGCGCTTGACGTAGTCCACGGCGTTGGGCGGCTTGTCCGCCTCCTCGTAGAGCCCCACGAGCACCTTGGTGAGCGCGTCCACCACGCCGCTCTTCTCCAGGTACTTGCGGAACTCCTCCTTCTTCGAGTCGGGCGTCTGGTACGTGGCGGCGCTCATGGGCTCGTCTCTGCGGTGGGCGGACACGTACGGATGGATACACGCAGCAGCAGAGGGACGAGAAGCGCGTCCTGCGGCGGCGGCGGCGGCTGTTGTAGTATCCTGGGCAGCCAGCGCGACGCGACGCTAGCGGAGCTCGTGCCTCTTCGCGATCGAGGTTGCCACTTGGGGGGCTTCAACTATCGGCTTCAGGCGTCATGATATCTCCCCAACACGGTGGTCTGTCGGATTCATCTCCTTAGTACCTGTGGTGAAAACCATACACCCTCCTCTCTCCGCCCTTGTCACCTCTACAACATGATAACTCAACATACACATGTGTATCCGTTTCCGCAGTGTGGTTGCGCGTCCGCGACGCCGCTTGGTGCGCTGTCCAATCACCAAGTGCCACGCACGTGGGCGCTTGTATCGCGGCGGGGGCGCTTCCGCCCGGACAGCGCGGCCGCCAGCTGGCTCTTCCGGCCTCAATCCGCAGCTTCTGCACGTGGCGAGGCTCACCTCCGAGCTCTCTCTCTCTCTCTCTTGGGCTCTCCCTCGCTCCCCCCGCGCCGCCACTCCGCCTCTCAGCACCGAAGAGGCGAGCGAGCAGCACGACGAAGGACCAGCGACACGCAGGCGAGGCGGCGGCGCGCGAACGCAAGCGGGACCGAGCCATGCAGGCGCTCCAGGACGCGCAGCAGCGCTTCAACGACCTCGTGAACAACGACGTAGGGCGCTCTGCCAGCCTGGCTGCTGTGCATCGTTAAGACACTGACCTCGCTCTCTGTTTCCTGCCGCTGCAGTGGCCCGAGCGCGTGCCCGTGGAGTCGCTGGCGGACTTCGACCCGGCCTTCATGAAGGAGGGCTTCCTGCAGAAGAAGGGCCAGCGCCTCAAGGGCTGGAAGCGCCGCTGGTTCGTGTGCGACGGCCGCACGCTGTCCTACTACATCTCGCGCAAGGACCGCAAGCCCAACGCCGTCATCCCGCTCGAGGGCTGCACGGTGCAGGACGGCGGCCTGAGCGAGACGTGGAACTCGCCGCGCATCTACCTCACGGACCCGGCCACGGGCATCATGTACTGCCTGTCCGCCGAGGAGGGCGTCGTGGTCACGCAGTGGCTGGACGTGCTGCGCGTGGCCGTGGCGCGCGTCAACAACGGCGGCGCGGCAGCTTCTTCTTCCTCTGCTTCTGCTGCTTCCGCTGCTGCGGCTGCGGCTGCGGCCGCCAACAGCAGGGGACGCCAGCACACCAGGAGCCACGCACAGCGACTCCCGTCCTCCTCGGACGACGAGGACAGCCGCGTGCACCTCAAGCGCGCCACGTCCATGGGCCCCGCCCAGCCGCGCACGGTCACGCTCAAGTCGGCGTCCTCCGCCGTGGCCGCGAGCTCCAATGGAGACGCCAAGAGGGCGACGAGGATCACGTCCGCGCCCTCCGCGGTCAACAGTGCGGCCAGCAGTGCAGCGCCGCCCACGACGCAGCAGCATCACCACCGGCCGCACCGCACCAAGACGCAGCGCCTGCCCACGACCATCTCGCTCGAGAACGAGCTCTCGCACGGCCTGGACGTGCTGGAGGCGCTGCTCTGCGGACACAGCGCGACGGGATCCTCGTCGTCGCTCCGCAACCACGTGGTGTTCCGCCCCATCGGCGCGCTGAACGGCGTGCTGCGCAGCATTGGCACGGACTCGAGCTCCGGCAAGCAGTACGCGCGCGCCAGTGTGGTGCTGCCGGTGTCTTCAGAAGTGGCGGCGATTCTGCTGGCAGACCATGCGCGCCGCGCTGAATGGGACCTGCACTTCCCGCAATCATCGCATGTTGCAACCTTTGACGACGCGACGGACCTGGTGCATTTGTCAAGTGGCAGCTTTGCTCAGATCCAGCGCACGAAGCCATTCGTGGCGCCGCACGTGGCCGCTGCTGCGTGCGCGCTGTGTGCGGCTCTTTTCTCGGGCGCGTCGTCGTGGGAAGCTTTGTTGACGGCGATGGTATATGCCGCCGCAATCGGAGGCATTGTGAGCAGCATCGACTACAGTGCGTTGACCTCACCCCGAGACCTGGTGCTTCTGCGTCATGTGCGCGAGTCTGCTGCGCCTGATTCGCAGGACTCTGGCGACGACAAGTCCGTGGACGAGATGGGTCAGTCGGTGGTGCTTATCCTGGAGAAGTCGGTGGTGAACGAGCTGAAGCCGGTTGCCACGGGCGCCGTGCGTGCGCACGTTGGATTAAGCGGATGGTTGCTGGAACCGGTTGATTCGGGTCACGCTACGCTGGCTACCTATATTACCGACCTGGACATGAAGGGGTGGCTTTCGCCCACCACGCGCCAAAGTTTCTTGCTGTCAAGGCTCGACTGTGTGTCTGTACTGAGCGAATACGTGAACCAGGCCCAGCTGTGTGGATCTGAGCTTGGTTTCGGCGGTGGTCTGGACGAGGATGGCGAGGGTGAGTATGATTCTCGCAGCATCGGTTATGAAGACACAAGTGAAGGAAGCGGTCTTGGAGAAGTTACCGATGGCGAGTCGTCTGCGATCTTCCACCCGAAGACTTACATGCGCGGGATGATGCCACTGCCGAGTGGCGGCTTGAAACTAATTGACAAGGAGGTTGCCAAGAAGCAGAGTGGTGTGGTGAAGGATGTGATTAAATCTGCAGGAGCCAAGATTCTAGAGGGCAAGTCAGCCGTGAGTTTGTCGCTGCCCGTGCGTATTTTTGAGCCTCGTACGAACTTGGAGCGTGTGTGCGATTTGATGCTGTACGCACCGACGTTCCTGAACGTCGCCCACGCGCAAAACGATGCGCTGGAGCGATTCAAATACGTAATGGCCTTCGGCGTAGCTGGCCTGCACCACAGTATTGGCCAACTGAAGCCTTTCAACCCGATTCTAGGCGAGACTTTCCAGTCCACGCTGAACGATGGTACTGATGTGAGCTGCGAACACACGAGCCACCACCCCCCTATCAGCAACTTCCAGTTCACTGGCGAGAAGTACTCGATCGCGGGCTTTGTACTTTGGCACGCTAGCATGAGCGTGAAGTCCAACGCCATGCTCAACACAAACAAGGGGCCAGTGCGTGTGACGTTCCCAGATGCTGAAGGCCTTCCTGGAACGACGATCGAGTACAACTTGCCGTACCTCCAGATTGGTGGTCTCTTGTGGGGAGATCGTACGGTGGATATCATGGGCAACATGATGTTCGACGACAAGAAGAACCATCTGCAGTGCGAGCTCCGCCTGAACCCGGACGCCAAGTCGGGCATGGGTGGCATGTTCTCGAGTTCGAAGACTCCGACCGATTCTCTGCGCGGTGTGATCCTGGACACTTCGGTGTCGCCCCCTCGCGAGATTTGCGACGTCTCCGGTTCTTGGCTGCACGACCTCGTCTTCGGCAACAAGACATACTGGAGCATCAACAAACACCAGAGTGGCTACATGGTGCCGTACCCTGAGGACAAGATCCTGGCGTCCGACTCCCGGTTCCGTGAGGACCTGCACTACCTGGCGGCTGGCGACTTGGACGAATCGCAAGAGTGGAAGGTGAAGCTGGAGGTGCTACAGCGCGCCGACCGCAAGGCGCGCCTGGACGGCCGACGTCCCAACCACTGGTCCTTCCGCAGCTCGGCTGGTGGGCACTAACTAATACTTCTGCCGTAGTACTAGTAAGAACGAGTGAATGAGTTGCTTAGACGTATCGACGAGTTGTTTTGTAGGAGGCATAGCATCCTATCTCAATCTCAACACGCTCGGCGATAACCAGTGAAAGCATCGGGGGTTATGTTGGCAAACTTTGCAGAGCGATCGAAGGAGGCGACGACGATTCGATGAAGTGACTTTTATAGGTTCCTTCGATGGCAATCCCAGCACTCGCTGTGAAAGCAAGTATATTTTCTGTGGTCATTGATTTCACGTGTCTGCTCTACTAAATGCCACGGACAAGCCTACAACGACACTGTTAACAGCATCTTACTTCCAGGCCGTCTGCAGCGCCTTGCGTTGCGCCAGCGCCTTGGTGACGAAGGTAGCCACGAGGAAGGCCAAACACAGCAGGATGAGCATCTCGTGGTTGAAGTCGGAGGGCAGCAGGTCGAACGACTTGGCAGGCGTCATGCGCACGTAGAACATGTCGAGGCCGTGGGCGAACACCAGCGTAGTGGACTCGAGCTCCGCGGCGGCCGTGCTGATGGAGTTGAGGTTCTCCACCGTCCGGTTGTATGTGAGCATGGCCTGCGGCCGGTTGTACACGGGCACGAGCGGCGAGTACATCATCAGGCCCTCCGCCTGTTCCTCGGGTGTAAGCGGCTTCTCTGGCTGGCGCGGGTCGATAAAGTTGCGTGCCAGCTTGAAGATCTGACCGGTCTCCATGCCCACAAGGACAGACTGGGGAGTAATGCCATGAGCCGTCACCGTGACGCCCAGAGACTAAGAAGATACATCATAAACGACGGTAAGTATTGGAGCTTCTGTGGCAGTCAAATGTCGGTAACCTAGAACGCACCGTGATCTTGGTGGGGTAGATGAAGCTCTTCTGAAGCACAAATGGCGCCTTCGAGTCGAACGACGAGCGCGAAGACGTCCAAGAGGGGCGCTTCCACGGATTGAGCGAGTGCATGCCCACTGCGCCGTCAAACAGCGACAGTGATACCATCTCCGTGCGCTTTTCCTTCGAGTTCCAGAACGAGTACACCAGCCAGTTCTCGCTCTGCACCATGCGGACAGGGCCCGTAGCATGTGAGTGACGAGCACGGTGGATGATTCGGCCTGCAACCGAGTCAATAAGGCTAACGTGGAGCACGGATGTCGACTCACTGTCACCCTCAGCAGGCTCCATAGCAATCGTCGCAAGGCCGAACAGGTTCGGGTTCAGGTACTTGATCAGCAGCGAGTCGTCGCCGGTGATGGTCACCGCCGAGTCCACAACCGTGTGGTCGTGGTGGTGCGACGTAGCAATTACCTGCTGGTCACGAGGCAGAACAACAGACCACACCTCACGAGCATGGTAGTCCACCGTATTAGCGTCACCTTCGTTCTCAATGACGTAGCCGCGAAGCACCTTTGCACTCTCGTCATACCGATAGAAGTAGAAGTGCTCCAGTTCCGGGTGAGCGAAGTCAGCAGTCTCCTTCGGATAAAGCGCCACCTTCAGCGAGTCCTCCGCGATCACAGCCACAGTACGGCGCGCCGTCGGTTCCTCATCAGTCGTGAGGTGCTTGCGCTTAGGCAGCACAACCACCCAGGAGGCGCCATTCGCGGTTCCAGCGCTAGCAGCATCCAGCTTGTGGCCATCATCGCCATCAAGCCACACAAGCTCCGTCGAGTTCGAGACCAGCAGCAACTCAGCACCCGATCCGAGAGCCGGGTGGTCACGAGTCACGTAGAGCTGGTACTCTGGTCCCACAAACGCAGACCATGCCACCGTGCTGGCTTCCGCACGGATGGCAAGGAGCTTGCCGCTATCCGTGAGCACCACAATGTATTTGGAGAAACCGAACAAGTGAGCGTTGGGTGGCTCCTTGCGAGCTGCACGGGATCTGTCGACACCACGCTGGCGAGTGCTTTCGTCAAACAAAGACGAGAACGACATCACCTTATCAACGAGCTGCTGGAGTCGCTTAATTTCGAGCCCCACCTCCTCCATGAAGGACGGGATGCGCGTGAGGGCCTGCTTCTCGATCTCCGTCTCCGCCGGAGTGATCCATCGCACGCGCTTAATGTTCGCCAGTGCCTCCTCACGCACCCACTGCACATTGTCGTTGGTAGCAGCATCGACTTCCTCCTCGTTGGACGTCATGACCAAAGCGTCGTCCTTAAGTACCAGGACAGCACGGCAGCTCGGCGTCGAGTCCTTCTTCGTGCTGGGGCATCCAACAAACGCACGCGAGACATCGCCACCGAACGAAGCCAGATCAAGCTCAGCTTCCCACGAGACGGGGGGCAGGCTCGCGCCCAACGAGTACGACGTGACCTCCGCCACATTGCCCGTGCTCTTCGCAGCGGCGTGGAAGAGCACCGAATCGTCCGTAACCGACTCCATCAGAGCACCCTCAGCAGCGACCACAGCCGCAACCTCCACCTCTAACGCACCCGTAATCTTGAGAATCGCGCGCTTGCCCGAGGTCAGCACAAGCACCAGGGAGTTCGAGATGCTCGCATCAATCGCAACCACCTTGTCACCGCCCAGCTCCAGCGAGCTCAGCTCAATTTCCGGCGTGACATCCGTGGCTTCAAGTCCCTGCAGCAGCAGCTTGTCCTTGGTTAGCGTGACCGCGACCGTCGTGCCGTGCTCGGCATCCCGACGCAGCACGGTAGTGGCCTGCACGTCTCCCTTGTCGTCTTCCTTGATCTCCGGACGGGTGAAGTGGTTCACCACCCGACCCGTCGCGATGTCCACCTGCAGCATGTGGCTGCCCCCCATCACGAACAGCAGGGCGTTGTCCGAGCTCACCTGCCACGACAGCTCGGTCGCGCCCAAGGCCTCCTCGGTGAATGCCTCGGGCAGCGACTGCACCTTCACCTGTCCGTCCTTGACGCTGACCAAGGCCACGCTGGCGGCCGTGAGCACCACAGAGTGGTCTCCGTCCAGCGAGAAGAGGCCGCCGAAGGCCGCGTCCTTCACCGCCGGCCCCTCGCTCGTCACTTCATCCCACAGCAGCACACCGGAGCTCTGGTCCCAGAGTCTCACGTTGCGTCCACGCCTGCATCAAGCAGCCCGCAACATCCGTCAGAATGGATACTTCCCCCTCAATTAGAATAACCCATTCCCCCACATACCCCGACACCGTCAGCAGTCCATAGTTCGTCAGCTGAATGTCGTCGATAGCGTCCCCTAAATAGTCATAAAATAAGAAAAACTATTTTTAGCCCCCGTCCTAAATAATATCCACTGGTATCCTGCAGGACGGCGGGCCTAACCTTCGGGAAACACGCGGCGCCACTGGATCTCGCCCGTCCTGGAGTCCAGACGCGCCAGCGCCCGCGAGCGCGCGTCCGACGCCACGTACACGGCGCGCGTGGAGCCCCTGGACGCCACCGCGTGCGGCCCGCGGCTCACGGAGCCGCCGAAGGCCACGGCCTGCGCGCGCCCCACGTTCTCGGCGCTCCAGTCGAACTCGCCCGCCTGGTCCGCGTACAGCGCGCGCGTGGCGCCCACGCAGAGCGCGGCGGCCGCCAGCAGCAGCCTGCGCAGCGTCCTGGCCATCGTCAGCAGGTCGCTACTGTAGGTCGGTAGGTTCCTCCCCCCTCTAGGCTGAGGTAATGACGTAGATCGGGCCACGCGGTGACGGAGGTGACGCGAAGGTGGACGGTTGGACACACATTCGGAAGACATTTTTGGAATTGGTGTGGAGGACATACTCTGTGTGACGTGTGACGAGATGGCTACATGTAGGTGCTGGTTTTAGTGTACTCGGTGCTTGCTGGGTCTCATTCAAGTTCATTATCGATCGTAAACCGAACTATCGAGACAAACGCGCCAGGAGCACCACTACATGTAGAGTATTCAGTACCCCCCCGGTGAAGTGAGTCGGCAAAAGGATACCGTCGTTCGATAAGTGTGAAAAATGCACTCATTTACTCCGTCGAAAATTGCTGGAGCTGGATGAATTCAGCCGCGGTGTAGATGCCCACAATGTGCTGCTTGCGCACCAAACCGTAGTTGCGAACACTGAGGAACCTCCAAAACGAATTCCGTGACCCCAACGAGCGAATTGCAGATAGAAACGCGCGTGTCAGCTCGGGTTTGCCGAAGATAATGTCCAGTTCATCTACGTTCAGGCAAATGCTCCTCTTCTCGTCCATAGAAACTTCGCTGACCAAGCCTCATAGCTGTCTCAATAGTAGCCAATATGGCTACTACAGTACATGTAGCTCGAACAACAACATTTTCCAGAATCGCTCCTCGATTGCAATGTCATAATCCTGCAACGCAATGTAGACACCCTTCACACCGGGAAGGCTCCTGGACCCCAAGCGCAATTGAAGCTTTCTCAAACTGGCGAGGACTACAGATCATGTACAATGGACGTGGGAGTCCTATCCTCGATAAGCCGTTCCAAGAGCGGGGATGCTTTTAAGAGTAACACAAATCCCGAGCTCGGATTGGACTCGAGCAGGAATACGAGTCTGGCCCCATCTCTTTCTTGGTTCTTTTGGGCGGAGGAGGCACATGACGTACAAGTTCCGCCAAATTTCGGGATACGAACACGCGACGACGTCGTGCCATTGAATCGTCAAGGGGAAAATTTGGAACTTGGCGATGAGCGCAGTCTTCTTGTTCTTACCGTTCTCCCCAATTGTCTCCTAGGT
Organism: Phytophthora cinnamomi; assembly: GCF_018691715.1. Lineage (NCBI taxonomy): Eukaryota > Oomycota > Peronosporomycetes > Peronosporales > Peronosporaceae > Phytophthora > Phytophthora cinnamomi. The sequence goes on from NW_027150941.1 coordinate 220,719, forward strand.
ATTTCTTTGTGCCACAATGCTGCTGATATTAGTAAACTTTGAGGTGGGAAGCTAGCACCACGTACGACCGATCTTCTTAAAGACTGCTACTCGCAGATCCCGAACGCTCCTCTCTTCGCTCAAAGGGCCCGAGTCTTTGCCAATGTCCCTGAATGGGTTATGAGCGCCGGCATTCGTAAGCTGAAACCAGACCTGAGGGCACCCAGTCCATAATCAGCCAAGCATTTATCCTCCCCAAGACACTCGTACGTCTTCGTAAAAGAAAACACTTTGAGGGCTGGCTCGCAGACGCATGTTGCTTGATTTCGAGAAACACCGCCTTGCGGAATGCTCCAATATCCCGGCTAACTTCAAGTACTCAACATGTCCGAGCCGTGCTTGAGTCCCACCGCGTTCTGCGTTTTTTTAGAAACCTTTCCTCCCCATCGTTCAAGAGTGCTGAGGAACGAAATTGATAATCTAGTTGCTAGCGATGTTAGTACACGACTATTTAGAAACTTGGGCGTTGAGTTGCTATGCATTACAGAATTGGAAAACAACATTCTAGAGGTAAAAAAAAGGCAAGAAAGAGACATTTGATTGAATCAAGAGACACCATACATCCTGAAAATGGCAGTCAGCTTTTGACAGAAAGAGCGAGTACGCGTTTTGGTCCAGGCAACAGCAAACAAATCACGTCACAGGGCATCCATTCGCGAATCGTACCGAGATCCTTGTACCAGCGTGTGATCTGAACCGCCGACAGGTTCGCCACATTCCGGGCACGTTGTTTCTTCCATTGCCATCCCACACTCACCAATCGAGTACGAGTGACCATTGGCACATCGGTACCAGTGACCAGACCCACGGAATTCCGCTTGCATGGCAGTCTTGATAGCCTTCATTTCCTCCATAGATACCTTCTGGTAAAAAGAGAAATCTCGGGCACGCCGAACGATGCTCAACAACCTTTGTCGAAGGGATTGAATGTCTTGAGCATGCGTGGGCGCAATTTGTGTCGTACTTGTCGCCAGGTTGTTCAACACGTAGCTTGCTTCGTAGCATAACTTCTCCACTGCTTCTTCACGAGCTTTACGCTCCTTCTCAGTCTTCACGGATCCATTCAGCGTTTCTTCTGCACTTCCGAGCAATATTTGCACAAGCATCAAATGTGCTTCACGGCTTTGGTGCGGAAGTGAGGCCTCCCCAAATGCAGTGATCGCTTGGCGTGCATATGTCGCCGCTCGAACTGGTGAAGCACTCGCCCCAAGCCACGAAAGCTGGGCAGAGATGAGGTAAAAGTAGCCGAGGAACTGGAACTTCGAGTTGGGCACGGGAAGAGCGCTCTGGTCGATAGGCACGTCACCCCCGCCTTGACCACCTTTAGCCTTTGTCAACGATGCCACACACGCTTCGAATGCTTTTTGACAGGGTGGTCGCTTCACAGCTGCTCCGAACGCGCGTAGGTCATGCCGTAAAGTATTATCTTGAGACAAATGACCCCGTTCTACTGCAGCATTTGCACGCTCTTGCAGTATCGAAAGTTGACGTCGCGAGTGCGAGATGAAATTCTTCTCTGCGGTATCAATTGCTGCTCGTTTCACGATGCGTCCATAGCGACGGAGGCCACGGATCGGTTTCTTGCAATTTGGGCACTGTGGCATGTCAATATAACCTCCAGACAGCCCTCCAAGCGGTTCTCCTTTGTTCATGTCGTAGTACGAGTTCATTTGAAGCGTGCCATCAAGCGTTGCCATCGTGTATACCCTTTTGCAACACGGCAGCACCAGAACAGGGCTCTCGGATGGATCAATCTCGCCGTACGTCTGGAACAGAATCACATCGGCAACGTGCTCCTTCACACCTTCATCACCGCACTCGTGACAGAATTCTTGCGCTGGGCAGTCTTCCCCACAGACACCGGGGCATTGGTGGCCGCAACTGAGCGATTTCGAGCATCGGCGATCGCATAACTTCCGGTTACAAGGAGCACCGCAGGGTAGAGAGCAATTCCCAGCGTGCTCGCAGCTCCAGCTGCACGACTCGGTGCACGCAGCGCAAGGATCACTGCAAGGATGGTTGCACGATCCGTGTTCACAACTAAACACGTCACAGGTTCGCTGACACGGAGGACAAGGAGCTTTTCCGTGGCAAACTCCACGACACCTGTGGCAGCACGGCAGCAACCTCTCGCATTCCTTTTGACACGCACCATGCTCAGTAGGTTTGATCGGGAAGTCTGGCTCTGGTTCGCCCTCGCGAGCCTTCAGGGTATGTTCAATACACTCGCTGCATTTGCGGGCGCAAGCGTGGCCACAGGGAAGCACCGCACTACACATTCGCGTGCACTTCACCTTCACGGTGCTACACGTGACGCACTGCATGTGTCCGCACGTAGGAACGAACTTGTCGACCATCGCCTTACACTTCAATTTCGATGGCATCTTGGCCTCAAAGCATCGTGCGTTGTTGTACGTGTGGCCACAAGGCAAAACGATCGATCCAACTAGCACCTCACATCGACCACAGGAGTCTCCGCAAACACCGGGGCATACATGACCACAACCTTCCTGTAGTCGTGGACATGGCTGAGTGCAGTAAACGGCTTTGTGGGACGGTTGATCGACATGACACAACTTCGGGCAAGCATGACCACAACGTGGAAGCCGTCTTCCGCACGGCCGTAGGCAACCTCCATCGGGTGCAAGCAAAGCGAATGAACCTGGATTCGAGGCGACACGCTGGTCATCGGGATGGCGTTGGCAGTGGAGGGGTAGTCCATCGCCATAGCAGCCATCACTTTGCAACTGATCGAGCACTCGTTGCCACAGCGGCGATTTTGCACGAAGCAAATTGCCATGGCCCACGAGGATCAGGCCATGTTTCGCACGGGAAAGCAGCACGTTAATCCGATTCGGAGTCTTGAGAAAGCCAATGGTTCCCCGGCCATGAACGTTCGTACTGCTACGAACCAAGCTCGCCAATATTACGGTTGCTTCTTCGCCCTGGAAGTTGTCAATAGTTGCGGCTCGAATTGCACGTGCTAACTCTTTCTTCGTGGCCCCTAACGCAGCAGCGCTGTCGTTCCCGATTTCCTCCGTCACTCCGGTATCATCATCGTCGTAGTCATCGGCGCCAAATGTTCGCTGAATCTCTTCCAGATCTAATTCGTTCAGCTCCAGCACAAACTGCCCTCGGAGAGCAGATCGGAGCTTCATAAGCTGACCCACGTAAGGAGTCAGGATCGCGATATCACTGGTGTGGTAACCTTGCTGCAGGAGGTATCTCAGAGTCGCGACAAGATACGCTACTTCGTATTCATTCGAGTGAGAACGTGCCGATGCACCCAAAACAGCATTTGCGCCATCCTCAGGATGGTTGTGGTCCACGAAGTATACGTTCTTGTCTACACCAAGAAGAGGCGGGTATTCCAAAGTCTCACGTGCATCGCGGACTTCTGGGTAAAATAGCATTCGAATCAATTGTGAAATTTGGGGACGCATGCGGTGCTGCTCCGTCAGCATCCAGAACGGCAATCCGGAGGTCGGTCCAACCAGCCGCTCGAACAATGACACGTCGAGCGCAAAACGTCTTCCTACAGGGCTTTCCACGCTCAGATTGTAGTCAGCAATGTGCGGGCGGAGTTGCTTGTGGTCACCAATAAGCACGAGCTGCTGACAAGCAGGAGACAAACATACCATGAGCTGGGCCTCGAGTACTTCTCCTGCTTCTTCACAGATCACAACTGGGGGCGCCACCGCCGCGATTTTCTGCTGGTTTTTCGCCACGCCGGTGGTCGTCATACCGATGATTTGAACACGCTTGAGCACTTCCACGTCCGCTTGTTCTTTCACTGTCTCAATCTTCTTCATCGTTTCCCAGTAAGCCTTCTGAGCGCGTACAACTTCTTCGACACGGCTGATTCGCATTGCTCCTACCCATTCTGCTAGTGCACCTCGGCGCTTTGCCAAGCTCCACATCCAGACATTTGAATTCTGCATCCAACCATTCGCACCTTGTCGCTGCGGACCACGACGCTGAGAAGCATCAATGTCTCTTCCTTGAAGCCAGAAGTCCAGAATGTCGTTGCAGCCAGCAATTTCCCAGTCGTCCTCGTACAGCTCATCACTACGTTCTGCAAAGTAATCGTATGCGTCAGGGTAATTGGTTTCAAGGAACCACTTCATTGATTTCCACGTCGGACGATGGGTCTCCGCATTCAGCTCTCGCAACGCAGACGCGATAGCATCCGCTTTGGCATCGAGTTTTTCGTAAAGCAGTTTCAGCTCATAGCGCTGGAATGACTTGGGGAGTTTGTTCAGGTTGTACTCTTCCAGTCGCGGCTCCTTGCACTGTCCTCCGATACGCACAAGACTCGTGATCCCGACGTCCAGGAGGTTGCACAAGAACTGGTCCAGAGCATGGTTTGTGTAGCACACGATCAGCACAGGCGAAATTTCTGCCTCAACTATAATCCGCGTAAGCATCGACCCGATGAAAGACTTGCCACTACCAGGAAGGCCTTGAATACACGCAACACGGCTGCTCAACGCTTCTACCAGAGCTTTCGCCTGATCACGTTCCAATGTTGAGTAGTGCACTAAAGCGTTCTCACAGACTTCGCGAGAATTCTGTTGAAGCGGATGTAGTCGTAGCTGCTGCGGAATTGCGTTCACTCTCGCAGGATGTGTTCGCACCACCGAACCAAGATCAAAACTGAAGCCACTCGTGAGGCAGTACATGGGAGCCTCCATTCGAGCTTCTTCCAGTACTGGCGGAGTTTCTGGTGCTAAATACTCCAGGAACGGCATGGTAGCTGGCTCGATCGATTGTAGAGCTCGCAGGACTGGTTCATATGCTACAAGGAAAACCTTGTTGAACTCCACCAGCAGCATCTGCGGGTTCTTTTGCTGTCGGTTTTCACGCGCGCATGCTGCGTGTTGCCACTGCTCCAGAGTCGTGAAGTTTTGCGTCTCGAAAGGCTGCAAAGTCACCTCCACCACCTCCTTGACAAGGCGGTCCAAATCATGCTCCACAATGAGGCAAAACACTACCTGCAAAGCACCTTGTGCATAGGTTACCAGTGCAACCATCCCATTGAATGGCAGCCGACCAGTTTTCTCCCATAGTTCCCTGCGGCTTTTGACATCGTCCTTCTTTTTCTTCATCGAAGACTTGGCCCTACCCGTCATTTCCGCTGCTGATGGCTGAGGAAACCGTACATCGATGCAAAGACCATGGCGTTCCAAGCGACGAGTTCTATCTCGCTCCCCTCGACTATTCGTGTGCTTGAGCGGCATAGCGGTCTCAATGACCGGGTACACATTGTAATCCACGTCTGCATCTCGTAGACGACCAGCTGCAAGGGTGCCTTGACTTTCAGCGAGTCGGTGTTCGAGATCCTGTAAGCAAGTTCGGATTGTCCCGCACAAATCCTCTCGATACAACCGAAAGTGCGTATCCACCCAGCGTTCCGGTCCCGGCGGCAACCAGTGCGCGTTTTCGTGAAATGGGAAGTTGCCCGGTAGCAACGGTGGCTCGCTCGATAAGCACTCCTCCGTAGTGGGTAGCAGCTGAATATCGCGAATGTCTCGGCGGTCGTTATCGTGGCGTGGGCCAACACTGCCGTCCGCCAATATCGCTTCTCCAGGAATGCCCACTTCAATGACATCCCAAGGTTCCCGGGCTTTCTGATCTGGATTTAACCTCCGCTGTTCTTCTCTTCTCAACGCGGCACCGGCTTGCATACCTCTCTCGCCGTGTCGAATCATCTTGTGCAACCGCTTAATTTCTTCTCTGATAGTCTTGAAGCAAAGCGGCGAGTCAAGGGACGAGTCGCTCTCTCGAGAGCTGTCAATCCACTCGATAGTCAACGCGTCGACGTAGTCCACGGTTTCCTGGAAGGCGTCCTCGTAGATGAAGTCCTTGAATTTATTCCCCAACGAATACAACAGCCGGATGAAGGGAAGACATATTTGTGTAAAGCACAGCGGCGCGTATCGCCGACCTTGGGTGTCTCGCAAAAAGCTGGCGTGTGACAGCGTCCGATCCTCGATACTGTGTCGCTCCACAATCTGGTCGAGGTGCTCCAGATACAATTGAAAAAGCTGCACGTGCGCCGTGCGGATGAACGCGTACACGTAGTTGGCTTCGTCCATGTGCTGGCTGACCATTTCCATGCGTCGCATGGTCAACAGTGTCACGAACGGCACCAGGCCTCTCTGGAAGGACACGACGTCCCGCCGTCGTCCGGCATCGTTCGAGTACTTCAGGTCCAGCAATTCCTGGAGAACCAGCACCCCTCTCCCCTCGGTCTTGCCTAATTCTCTCACAAATTGGGGAGCGAGGTTGTCCTTGTTCAGCGCGTGAAGGCCGGAGTTGATGAAGTTGAGCGCCTGCGTCTGGCTGTTCACGAGCCACGGGTTGTCAGGCTCTGGGGGCATCAGAAACCCCTTCCACAGCCCCTCTAGGCTGTCTTTCCCTGGCCAGAAGCACACGAGGGCGTCGGAGGGTCCCGAGAAAATAGTCCCCGACGCCAACTTGTCCGTCAATTGGGTCTCCAGAGCTTCCAGGGAGAATGGAGAGATCGGTGCTGACTCCCTCTCCACGTCACCACTCCGACGTGGTCCATTATTTTCTCTTGGATGTTTATTGTTATATCTATTGGGTCTTTGTTCAATGGGTTCTGCGGCGGCGCTGGTGGTTGTGTTATGGGCAAACTTGCAGGAGCCGCCAAAGCGACAATTGCCCGAGCGCTGGAAGTTGAAACACGGCTTCAGGGGCATCTCCCGAGCGTGTTTCCGAGTCGTGGTGGCTTTAGTGGAGGTTTGGCGCTCTGGTTGCGTTGGACTGGGGCTGGAAGGTCTCGGAATGAAGATGCGCTGCTGCCGATACGCACTGACGTACTTGGGTACACTCGTGTGCGCCACATAAAGTGAAAATGGGTAAGAGGGAAATGGGTCAAATTTTAAATGGGAGGCAAGATTGCCGGTTTTCTTTTATTTCAACTACGTTTCCTGAGTATTGTTCTGAAGTGCGAGTGGGAATACGGTAATGGCCAAGGTCACGGTATTGTTCTGCAAAAACATATTTCCGAAGTACCTGCAGTTGAGCAGTTGAGTACTGTTCCTCGGTCTCTAAGAACGAGTCCGCGCATCGGGGCCAACTTGTAAGCGCGAGTTGAAAACGCCGTCGTACGCGTCGTCGGCACCGAAAAATTTCGCCTGGTACCCCACCGGCGCCGTCAGGTTGAACGCTTGTAGTTCGTCCAAGCATGATTTGTCCAAGCGCTTGAGGTCACCCTTGCTTTTGACGAACGAGGCGAGGATCTTCATTCCGCATGTCCCATCGCCTGAATCAAGTGCGGCATACGCCAGGGCTCCGTAAACGGAAGTGTTGAATGCGACCAACTCCTTTTTGCCCCCATCCAGCGTTTCCAACAAACACTCCGCATACTCGTGCGGCGTCTGAGCGTCCAGGTTGCTACTCAGGAGAAACACGCTGACCTGACAGGGAATTCTGGCCGTCTTGTTCCAGTACTCGTCGCGGTCGTAGATAATCCCGTGAGCAGGGTACTTGCCGTAGTCGTATACATAGCATGTTTTCGACTTTTCTTTGGAGAAAACGCAGTACAGTGGGGACTATGTGTACTGACCAACATACTAGTTAAGATATCGGGGACTCTGCACGTCGTACAACTCACAAGAAATCATGCATTCGATATATTAGGGAGTCCCGAGTTCATGGCGTCCGCTACGCTCACTACATCTAGCCCCTACCACGACGGTTCAATTCTGAGCGCGCAGCGATGTCTGGTTAGTACGTTGTGCGCTTCATCTCGGCCACTACACGTTTGCAGCTTGGATCTCATCCTCATCTCCGCACTCACTAGGCTCGAATGAGTAGTCCGGAAACACCTCAATACTTGAGACGTCTTCTCCGTCGTCGTGATCGCCTTCATTGCCGTCATTGCCCGTATCTCTAAATTCATCAGTGGAAGAATCGTCACTTTCTTCAAATTCTTCTTCGCTTTCAGAGTCATCACAAGTATCCGCTTCAGAGAAAGACACTGGTTCTGGGAGCTCTATACTTTCCTGAACCGCCCGCTGAGCGTTTTTCCTTCTCTTCGCGTTTAACCTGTTGCCTCTTCTTCGCCTACCTTGAGCTACGTTTGTCAATTTTGCAACATAGTTCTGGGAAATGTCTCTGATGACTCGCACGAAAGGGGAAATGTTTGGGTGCGGAGAAGGAAATGCTTGGATCAACTCCCTGTTAAACCGCTCAAGCGGGTTGTTGGTCCTGGCCACCAAACTGTTTTCGAACCCAAACACATTCCACGCCTCGACGTTGTAGCAACCGAGCCACGTTGCACGGAAATACCCCCAGAACTGCCTCCATTTCGAGCGTGTGTACGTCACTCCGGCCGCAGCACACCGATCACGTATAGTTCGTTTTACCCACCGAATTCCTTGTCGCGGCACTAGCTCTGGGTCGATTACAGTTAGGACGTCTAGAACTCCTTTCTGCATTGCGATTCGGATCTCTGCCTCTGGGATGTGGTATGTAGTTTTCATCCGTCCTCGCACTGCCTGTTTAAAGTGAAACAGGCAGTCGATCACCTCAGCGTTCGGGAACAGCTTTTCAACCGCGTTGATCAACGGCAGCTCAAAATCACACACAACATCACATGGGTTCAACTTCTCTGCGGTATCTTTGTGAATCAATTCCAGTGTGTCCATGTACATATATTGTGCCTTTGAGGTGCAAAGAACAAAGTAGACCGGAACAAATAGATCGCTTGCTTGATCATGCACCACGAGAACCATGCACCCAGGCAGCATCAATGGAGGGTTCCGTTTCCGGATCATCGAGAGGTCCGACACCAGCTTAAACAAGTACCACAAGAGACAGAGTAGAGCAGTGTCTTGGTTGTCACTTTCAGAATATGCTTTAATATACAAATACACAAACATTTTTTTAAGTCTGCGTTCGTGCATGGTGGATCTTTCGATACAAAACCTAAATCTCGTTTGAGACAAAAGTTATCAAGCGTTTTCCCCATTTTGAGTAGACGCGATTCTAGCGACGCTCGGTGCTGAGGAAATTGGTCTAGAAGCCAAATTTTGGCTTGACGATACTGCATGGCAGTGTTTCGAGCTAGCACTTTAACCTTCTTACCCTCATTAAATGCAAGGTGCATACCAAATTTATCCATGACTCACACAAATCTCTCACCGCTCTCATCTGTCTTAATACATTTTCTTACATATTCCTCATCAACTTGCTCACCTTTCAGGAACTTGGAGTACGCTGCAACGGCAGTTGCCTTAGCACGTAATGTATTGTCAGGCTGTAGCTCCTCCAATCCCATGGCAATGTTCCGATAAAGAGAAATAAGAAAGTGATATGTCTGACACTTGGTAATCGAATAGGCATACAGAAAAATGTACGCTTTTATCGGACCTGATACGTCCGATTGACTGGTTTAGATGGCTCGCCGACCCCTACACAATATTATTGGCTAATTTTACATATTATAACCACCATGATTGGGTATAACATCCAACTCTCTTTTAATTGGCCAGAACCAACCATACCAATTTTAAGTGTGGTCCGATAAAACAACATATTCATCCATATCCGCGAGAATTTCGAGAATGAACGGCTCTACGAACTCGTGATTTTAAGAGAATTTCAAGTACGATGCTACCGAATATTTACCAGTAACTGACTTGACCTGTGGATTTTAGGTTTTAGACTTCTGTAAAAATGTTTGCTTTGTCGCCCGCGATTAGAGAGATCGCGCAGCCTGTGTTCATTTTCAGCTACTATTGGGCGCTTTCGCAAATGTACTCAACGTCCTTTTTCCAGGTGAGAAGCTTAGCATGGAGCACGACCTGAAATTGGAACGCGTCGTTGTCATACGAGAGACACTGGCTGTTACAGGCCTTGGTAATCTCTTTCCAGTGACGAAGCTTGATACTTTCTCTCGCAAGTTCGCGAACAACGGGCAAAACCTCGAGGAACTCGATAATCACCTTCCGCAAAATACCATACGCCTCCCACTCACACAAGTTCTTGGCATCTTTTTACAGCGCTGGTCAACCCCAGCGAAGCTATCGTTCATACTGCAACGTGTTTGCCCCACACGCTTGGGGTTGGTTGTGACTGTGCTGATGCAGTCCGAAGTCCGTCAGGCCGACGATGTCACAACGTATGACACCGCGCCGGTGCGTGCCCGACTGGCAGTGACATCTATTTTATTTACAACACAAAGTCGAGGTAGCTAGGCTACCAACCGAGTTACCAACTAACCTCAATACACGCCCGCCCGACACAAACAACTTGAGTTCCGTCCTGGCCGCCTCTCTAGCCACTGGGGCGTACGCCCACATGCGCCTGCCCTAATCGTTGCAGCCGTCGAAAGACTCGGAAACCAGGTGCTTCCTGGATGTCCCTCCGGAGTCGTCCACGCCGTACAGTCGTTCACCGAGCCGTCGCTGGCTACACGCCCCGTTCTACTCGCCGTTTCGCCCCTAGCACTCGTTCCGGGAGCGCGTCGTTCCGTTGGTCGGCCTGCTCATCAGCCGTCTCGTCCTCAACCGCTCGCGGCTTGCTCGTTAGCCAGCGGATTCAAAAATGCTCGCTCTGCTGCAGTCTGGCACGGAGAAGATCTCACTTCGCCCCGTCGGGCACGAAGTCCTACGATCGCGATCCTGCCGTGCGGTAACTCGTGCAGCAAATCCTGCCGCACACGAGGTCCATTGGGTTCACGTACTACACTGACGGCTGCTTCAACACCGTCACCCGTCACCTCATTCGCACCTAACATCTCACTCGTTGCCATGACGCTGGCCTCCTTACAATACACCCAACATTTGCCCAACCTGCACCCACGGAATCCCACGGAACTCGTCCATGCTTCACTTGACGTCCATGTAGAGACCATAAACCTGATCAAGAAGTGTCACCTCTTCGCGAGTTCGTACGATCTCCGGGTATTATGTAGGACGCATCCCGAATAATTCTCCTCTAGCAGAACACACCTCGAGCTTTTGCTCACGGATCCTACGTAGATCCTTGAAGCGGTTAATGTGTTTAACTGCCTCAGCGAGCTCAAATCCCGGCACCATTGGTCCATTAGCTTCGTAGTCATCATGAAAGACTACCACATCCGCCTGAAAGTCCTCGACGTCTTAAGCTGCGTTTTGAAACCTCCCTGCATTTCCGAGAGGTTATCCGAGACTTGTTCTTCATATTCAACAAGCTTTCATCAAGAACCACGCATCACGCTCTGCTGGTCCAGTTCGTCCTTATCCATGGGAGGAAATCCTCGAGCATGTCACGCATATCCGCGATGGGATTTAGCTCCATCTCGATAGCAGACTCGCGCTCACAAATCGCTTTCAACATGCCCACGACTAAACATAGTACGTTGAGGGATTCCACGCGCGTACTCAGCTTAGATGTCGTCGTACGAATAAAATCCGTAAGGTTGAACAGTTGAGTACCGGGCTTGTTGATGGACCTGTCGGAGTACTGCACTTTCCATTGGCGGTACTCATTACGTAGCTGGAGCTTGAACTTTTTGGTAATCAGAACGATGTTGTGTACTGGTACAATAAGGGATTCTCTTGAATGGGTTGGCGCTGACTTCCTTTTTGTATGAAAACTTTTGCGTTTCTTGTGCGTTTGTGCGCACACGAATTCGTTTTACCCCTGGCGACTTTTCGATACAACCACTGTTATTCTGAGCGACAATCCAGAGTTCTCACGAATGTGTTGGCGTCTGATAGCTACCGTAATTAGTGTACTCCACTGACATGTTAGTCCGTATTACTAGACACTAACTAACATGTTAGTTCAAACCTATACATGTTAATGCCTGTTAGTATTGTATAGGAAGAACAATAAGAGTAATGTATTGATTAAAGTAGTCTGCGAAGCAGGATTTTTACTTAGGCAGTGAGTCTCCATGTAACTTGTAACGGGGTTACACCTACAAGTGGCTGCAAGCCACTTGTGAATTTAACAGATAGGTTATCTGTTAAACGTTTTGGATACTTCCTCACATTGGTGTAAGACACACCGATGGATACATTGAAGTGGACCACCACAGTGAGTGGTCCACACATACCCAAAGATCCTATTGGTAGAAAGCAGCATCTTTCTACCAATCAGAGACATGCATATTAGCGGGGCTCTGACAGCCAGCCGCTGCCAACCCTTTCATAGATGATAAACAGTTTTTAGCAGATTTTAGAGGAAGATCAATTTACAAGCAATACAGTTCTCATTTTACCTTAAACTAGCTACTTGGAGTCTTGTCTAAGTTAACTTATATTTGTGTATTCAAATATAATTAACCTAAGTAATTACTAAGTACTTACGCTTCCTCATACACGTTGCGCAACGTGTAAGCTAAAGTAGTGAGTCAAGTTAGACCCACTACACCTAGTAGCACTTTGTAGTCCGTCCAACGACCGACTGCTTGACGTTCGTACGCGGTGTACGAACGCGGAGCCGAGAACCACATGAGCACGGAGGTGCCCATGGAGAGCTCCAACACGCCTGCAACGCATGTTGCACGCGCTGACTGCCCCCACCTGTCTGACCCAGAGTGGGAGGCCCTCCAACGACTGTCAACAGTCATTGGAGAAGCGGCGATAGCTACAATGCTGCGTACGCTATCCCCGACGGAGCAACATGGTGTTGCTCTGGGGTTCATCATGAAGGAGCAGCGTGACGCTGCTTCCTCAGTGACGGCGTCGTCAGGGACGACACCGCGTGCTCAACCATTAAAGTTGAGCGTAAGCAATTACGTGGGAAGAGAGGGCGAGCCTCTCCTCCGATGGCTTGTCGAACTCGACACAGCCATAGCGGCTCGACGCATCGTCGACCCGCTGTCGAAGGTTGCGTTCGCCATGTCCTGCCTTGGCGGACGCGCAAGGAGTTGGGCGTATGGACGCCGACTCTCCGATCCTACGTGCTTCAGCACGTACGAAGTGTTCAAAGAGGAGCTCAAACAAGCGTTTGAGCCCCCGCAAAACGAGTTCCGGTCGAGGGCGGAGTTCCTCGACCTTCAGCAGGGTAAGCATGACGTCCATGCTTACGCGCAGCGCGCACGATATTTGGTATCAAATATCGTGACTAACCGATTGACGAGGCGACCAAGGTCGTCACGTTCATGAAGGGGCTTAGAGATGGGCCTGTGAAGACCTATCTCTTCCGAGAGTACCCGAGTACTCTCGAAGCTGCGATTACTCTTGCCATGCAAGAAAAGTTTAGCCTGCGGCAGGCTAAACTGCATGTGAACGTGCCGAGGCCGCAACCGCGCCCGGTAGCGAGGCCGGGAGGTCCAGAACCAATGGACCTCTCGAATGCAACAACTGCTGGTTACCAGCAGCAGGGAGGTAACGTGCGATGCTTCCGTTGCGGAAGGATCGGTCACTTTGCACGGGAGTGCACAGCTCCCATGCCCCCTGGAGGTGGCCGTCGTGGCGATGTTAGGCATCGCCGCGGACCAACAAAAAACGCGAACATCCAGTAGGCGCGGGGCGCCCTACTGGTAATGCAGTCGCGCGTGCCGACATCGGGCACGCGACACTGAGGACTGCAGCCCCCAGTGAGACCAGCTCTCACTGCAAGAAACAAGATGACAGGCCAAACCTAGTCATCTTGAAGGTTTACTCGAAGAGAGCGAGTGACTCTCTTCGAGCTTTGGTGGATTCAGGCGCGTCGAACAACTTTGTTCGACTACGAAGCCTGTCGAGACTTGACTTCGAGGAAGTAAATGTACCTCGAAGTCTTCTGGAGGTACGACTGGCAACAGGTGCCATCGTGAAGACCGAGAAGCGCGTCGTGAACGTGCGCTTCTCGTACAAACAACGAGTGTTTGTCGAACACTTTATCGTCCTGGACCTGGACGATAAGTTCGACGTAGTAATGGGCATGCCGTGGCTTGCACGGCATGATCCGGTAATAGACTGGAAGAAGCGCACGCTCGTGCGCTTCGGACGCGACTGCGGAACAGAGAGCGATGGCCCTGTTACCGCAGCGCGCGCACCAGCAGGTGCGCGCGGCTCACCAGTCGAGACAGCGCTTTATGTCGCTGTCCCGGAGTGCCCAAGGAGTGCGCGAGGGCGCGCACAAGTGAAACCCGCGTCGGCAATGCTGCCGACGTCGGAAGAAAAAGATGTGTTGGTTCCGGGAACCAACACCCACGTTCAAGCGTGTAAGGGACAGTCCCTGACCCGAAGAGGTCAGGTCGACAACGACGCGTCGGCTCCGGGAGCCGACGCACCCTCGGTCATGAGGGGCTCCGCCAATGAATGGCGTCGAGGTGACGAAGGCGTGTCAACTCCGGGAGTTGACGCTGCAAACAGTGCGGGCGGTTGCAAACGTACCGCACTGACGCAATTTGCATGCTGTCGTGCAGCCGGGCTGCACGGCGAAGCGCCATGCGATCAAGCCGGGCTTGATATCGCGCGCCCGCAGACAGGGTCTGCCGGCGAAGGGACACGTTACCGTGCAGCCGGGCTGCACGAAGGAAAATGCGGTCAAGCCGGGCTTGATACCGCGCGCCCGCGGACAGGGTCCGCCGGCGAACAACTGTCCACGGCCGGGCCTGGACCAGAAGAACAACTGTGCGGAGCCGGGCTCCGCACAACAAGAAGACGGCGCAAGCGGAAAACGCTGCGCAAGTCTCGGTCCGGGACCGAGACGCAACAAGAGCAGTCTGCTGGGCAGACTGCGGCGGTGACGCCGAATGTCAAGACGCTAAGCGTCTTGACGCGCACCGATACTGGATTCCAGTATCGTGACATGGAACTCGCTAGTCCTCCGACGACGGCGTCGGAGTTGACTTCGCTTCCAGCCATGAGCTGGAAGCGCTTCACGCGCGACTTGCACGATGGACGCATCGAGCAAGTCTGCGTTCTTTCGGACAGCGAAAGAACGGCGAGCGAGAGCGAAGAGCTGAGGCAGCTCTTCATGGGAAGTACCACTGAGAGTGAAGACACTCTCAGTGCGAAGACGAAGCGAGAGCGCTTCGAGGAACAAGGTTGGGACTCGCTGAAGTCGAGTCCCTATTACGAATTGTTGAGGGAGTACAAAGACGTACTCCCGGAAGAGATTCCTGCGGAGCTTCCGCAGGATAAGGGCATTCAGCACGAGATTGATCTCGTGCCGGGCACGAAGTACTGTGTCACGCGGCAGTGGCCACTGCCGCGAGAGCAAGTAAAAGCAATCGACGACTTCTTTGAAAGTCGTCGCAAAGCTGGACTCGTGTGGGAATCAAAGTCCCCGCACAGTGCTCCGACGTTCTGTGTCAAAAAGCCACAGAGCGGATGGCGCATCGTTCATGCGTATAACAAGCTGAACGATGCGACGGTACCGGCGCAGACGCCGATACCGCGAAAAGATGTAATCATCGATTCGATGGCCGGGAACACCGTTTACAGTGCTATCGACTTGCGAGATGGATTCTATCAGATCCTTATGCGTGAGAGCGATATCCCTCTCACGGCAGTGAGCACGCCAAGCGGCATGCTCGGGGAGTGGCTAGTGATGCCGTAGGGACTCAAGAACGCCCCTGCGACCTTCAACAGGTGCGTGACGCACTTGTTGCGCTCGGTGCGTGACTTCGCGCTGAGCCACTTCGGTGATGTGTTCATCCACAGCCGGGCTGTGGACGGAAAGACCGACATTGAGATGCACAGCGTGCATCAAAACTACTTGAGCTTATGCGGAAGAATAAGCTCTACGCGAACCTGAAGAAGTGTATCTTCGGGGTGAGCGAGATACCCGTCCTCGGGTGTCTCGTAGGGAAGAATGGTGTTCGCCCTGACCCGGAAAAGGTCAGAGTGATCAATGAATGGCCAACGCCTTCAAGTGTCAAGGAACTGAGGCAGTTCCTTGGCTTGGCCACGGACTTGTGCAAGTACGTGGAAGATTACGCGGGCAAGATCCGCCCGCTGTCACAACTTCTCAAGAAGGAAGCTGTGTGGAAGTGGACAACCGATTGCCAAAAGGCATTCGATGCAGTCAAGCAGGGCTTGCTGAGGCGCCGATCTTGGCAGTGGCTGACCAAGATCGCCCATTTCACGTAGGGTGCGACGCATCCGACTTCGCGATCGGATGCGCGTTGATGCAGCACGATCACGAGGGCCGTGATCGTGTCGTCTACTACCAATCGCGTCAGCTGAAGCCAGCTGAGCGCAACTATCCGGTGCATGACAAGGAACTCCTTGCCATGAAGTATGCACTCGCAAAGTTCCGAGTGTACTTGCTTGGGAGTAGACCATTTGTGGTCTACACCGACCATGCTTCACTGCGCACCGCAGTGAAGTCGCCACACATATCACAAAGAATGGCGAGATGGCTCTCATTCTTTGCGGAGTATAACTTCCGGGTCGAATACAAACCCGGAAGATTGAACGTGGTGGCCGACGCGTTATCACGTCGGCCGGACTATGCAGAAGCTGTTGACGTCAATGCCATTGACGCCATGCGATCGAGCAAACCCACATCATCTCTGTTGGATGATGTGAAGGCCGCGTACGCGCACGACGCGGACGCGAAGCTCTTGCTGGCCTATGGCACAGCGCCTTCTGGCAAGTCCCGTCAGAAGTTGCCCAAGCACCTTCGAGCGCGTGCACACCGCTTTCGTGTGCACGACGGACTACTGCTTTACAATGCAGTCGACGACAACGCGGATCGCGTTGTCGTGCCAAATGACCATGACCTGCGACTCAGGATCATGTACGAGTATCACGATGCCCCGACTGCGGGACATTTCGGACGTGAGAAGACTTACGTCCTTCTCACGCGCGACTTCTACTGGCACCACCAGTATAAGTGGGCGCGCAAGTACATCCGTGCTTGCGAGGTATACCAACGCGTGAAGCCTGCGCCATTCGCGCAGGCTCCACTGCAATCACTACCGACTCCGTCGGAGTGTTGGAAGTCCATGTCTTTGGACTTCATCTTTGGTCTTCCCCCGGATAGCGGAGGGAACACCGGTGTTGTGGTCTTTGTAGACCGTTTCAGCAAGATGGTACATCTTGCTGAGGTGCCAGCAGAGGTGACCGCGAAGCAGACGGCCCGTCTGCTCGTCGACATGGTGTTCAAACACCATGGCATGCCGTCCGACATCGTGTCGGACAGAGACCCGCGCTTCACAGCGCACCTGTGGCAAGAAGTGTTTACACTTCTTGGGAGCCAGCTTTCCATGTCGACTGCGGATCATCCGCAGACGGACGGTCAAACCGAGCGCGTGAATCGCGTGCTCGTCGATATGTTGAAGAGCTACGCTCACTCGTTCCAATACTGGAGCGAGTGCTTATCGATGGCAGAGTTTGCCATCAACAACTCAGTGCATGCCTCGACCGGGCATACACCGTTCTACGTGAATGCCATGCGGCATCCACGCCTACCGAGTTTACTCGGAGTGATGGCTCCCACTTTAAGTGGGGGAGGATCTACGACTGCAATACAGCAGCCGCAGAAAACCGCTGACACTTGCACAGTGTCAGCTGCAACAATGGACAAACCACATGAGTCTGCGCAGGGCGCAGACTCCCCCAACAACATGGCCAACGACCACGGGTCTGCGCAGGGCGCAGACACCGCAAAGAACCACGCAGAGGCCGGGCCTCTAGCGGAGAGCGCGCTGAATGGCTTCAGCTCGGACGCAATCAGTTTCATCACCAAAAGACAAGCCGTAATTCGGTTTGTCCAAGACACAATAGCAGCTTCTGTTGATCAACAGAAGCTGAACGCAGACAATGCGGGCAGAAGCAACACAAATGAATTTAAAGTTGGTTCATTAGTTTTGTTAGCTACACAAAACCTGCCTAGACAAGCAGTTTCGGATTTCGGAGCAAGCAAGCTTGCTCCGCGCTTCATCGGGCCGTTCACTGTGTTGGCACGGCACGGCAACGCATACACGCTAGACATACCGTCTAGCATGCGCCTCCATCCGACCTTTTACGTCGGACGGCTGAAGCCATACCTGCAGCACGAGCCATCTAGCTCGGCTGACCCGAAGCCTCGGCAGGAGCCGAGGCAGAAGCGGAGGACTTGGCCTCGGCGACGAGCAACCTCTCCTCCAGCGCGCGGACGCGCTGGAGCAACCCTTCATCTGGGTCCCCAGCTCGACCTGGATATTCGAGGCGGTCTGCGAGACCGCCGCGACTTGGGCCTTCTGGTTCGCCAGCTCCTGTTTCAGGGCGGCGAACTCAGCGCCCTGCAGACGCTCCACGGCGGTCACCCGGTCGTGGAGAGGCGCATACTGATCAGCCCGGGGCTGATCATACCCGGGCGTGTTCCCACCCCGCCACCGCCGATCCGTGACGCCCGCGGCTCAACCCGCTGGATTGTTGAGCGGATTGTTGACCATAGTATCCCGAAAACGAACCCTCAAGGGGCTCGTTTTCGTATTCGTTGGAGAGGATTTCCTCCCCATCGAGATACATGGGAGCCGCGGAACGTCTTGGTGGAGGACGTTCCGGAAATGGTGAGGGCGTACGAAAAGCAGTACGCGCTGGCGCAGCGGAAGTAACACGAGCGCTGCGATCATCGCTAGCGCCCTAACCCTCACGTGCTAAGAACTTAGCACGGAGCTCTTTGAGACTCTCGGGCACACGGAACGACGTGTACCCGTTCAGGTCGCGGTCGCTCAAGCGGACCGCGCCTGGGAAGCACTTCGTGCACTGAAAGTCCTCGGGCACAGCGCACGGCACATTTGCCTCCTCAGCAGCAACATGAAGTTGCTCCAGCTTTCCACGCTTCGAGTACGTCTCGAAGCGATCACGCGCTTGCTTAATCCGATCACGGTAAGCACTCGGCCTCTTGTTGAAGTTCTCAACAAAGGCGTTCCAGCTTTGACAAAGTGCCTGCCATTCGGGCACTTTGCTGCGAGAAGAGGTCTTCTTGCTTTGAAACCATCGGAGCTCATGAAAGAGTCCGATGTAGTATCGCGCCTTTGATGCGTTTCCGCATCAAAGTGCAGCTCGGCAGCCACAGCGTCATCTTTGATGGCGCTGCATACGTACAGCGGCACCTCATTCGGAGGTACCGAGTTCCCATACCGGTCCGCGATCTCGGACGCGGACGGCATCCATGGATCGCGCGCTGCAGGCGCAGCGCGCGGAGAGCCTTGAGCTTTAACATCACGCGCTGCAGCAGCAGCGCGCGGAGTACTGAGAGCCCCAGCGGAAGCGAGTGGGGTATCGCTCTCAGTACGCGAACGCTTCGAACTCGAAGCGTCCGATTCGTCCCCTTCACGCGGGCGAACGTTCTTGGCGTGAGGGTCGAGCGATTCGCTCGACACTGAGTCTTTACGCTTTGAGGGCGAGTCCTCCTCGCCCTCCATGTCTTCATCGTCGTCGTCGAAGTCGACGACGTCGCCGTACTTCGCCTTCTGACGCTCGAAGTAGTCGTCGATGGAGAGATGACTCCCCACCGACTTCGAGGTCTTCTTCTTTGGCGCGCTCATCGTTGAATGAGCGCGGATTTCTTCTCCAAACGCGGAGAATTGACGAATGGTCAATTCCGAAGATTGACGTGCGGAGACCCCGCGCGTCTAACCTTAAGGGGGGGGTGGTGGTGTAACGGGGTTACACGTACAAGTGGCTGCAAACCACTTGTGAATTTAACAGATAGGTTATCTGTTAAACGTTTTGGATACTTCCTCACATTGGTGTAAGACACACCGATGGATACATTGAAGTGGACCACCACAGTGAGTGGTCCACACATACCCAAAGATCCTATTGGTAGAAAGCAGCATCTTTCTACCAATCAGAGACATGCATATTAGCGGGGCTCTGACAGCCAGCCGCTGCCAACCCTTTCATAGATGATAAACAGTTTTTAGCAGATTTTAGAGGAAGATCAATTTACAAGCAATACAGTTCTCATTTTACCTTAAACTAGCTACTTGGAGTCTTGTCTAAGTTAACTTATATTTGTGTATTCAAATATAATTAACCTAAGTAATTACTAAGTACTTACGCTTCCTCATACACGTTGCGCAACGTGTAAGCTAAAGTAGTGAGTCAAGTTAGACCCACTACACCTAGTAGCACTTTGTAGTCCGTCCAACGACCGACTGCTTGACGTTCGTACGCGGTGTACGAACGCGGAGCCGAGAACCACATGAGCACGGAGGTGCCCATGGAGAGCTCCAACACGCCTGCAACGCATGTTGCACGCGCTGACTGCCCCACCTGTCTGACCCAGAGTGGAGGCCTCCAACGACTGTCAACAGTCATTGGAGAAGCGGCGATAGCTACAATGCTGCGTACGCTATCCCCGACGGAGCAACATGGTGTTGCTCTGGGGTTCATCATGAAGGAGCAGCGTGACGCTGCTTCCTCAGTGACGGCGTCGTCAGGGACGACACTGCGTGCTCAACCATTAAAGTTGAGCGTAAGCAATTACGTGGGAAGAGAGGGCGAGCCTCTCCTCCGATGGCTTGTCGAACTCGACACAGCCATAGCGGCTCGACGCATCGTCGACCCGCTGTCGAAGGTTGCGTTCGCCATGTCCTGCCTTGGCGGACGCGCAAGGAGTTGGGCGTATGGACGCCGACTCTCCGATCCTACGTGCTTCAGCACGTACGAAGTGTTCAAAGAGGAGCTCAAACAAGCGTTTGAGCCCCGCAAACGAGTTCCGGTCGAGGGCGGAGTTCCTCGACCTTCAGCAGGGTAAGCATGACGTCCATGCTTACGCGCAGCGCGCACGATATTTGGTATCAAATATCGTGACTAACCGATTGACGAGGCGACCAAGGTCGTCACGTTCATGAAGGGCTTAGAGATGGGCCTGTGAAGACCTATCTCTTCCGAGAGTACCCGAGTACTCTCGAAGCTGCGATTACTCTTGCCATGCAAGAAAGTTTAGCCTGCGGCAGGCTAAACTGCATGTGAACGTGCCGAGGCCGCAACCGCGCCCGGTAGCGAGGCCGGGAGGTCCAGAACCAATGGACCTCTCGAATGCAACAACTGCTGGTTACCAGCAGCAGGGAGGTAACGTGCGATGCTTCCGTTGCGGAAGGATCGGTCACTTTGCACGGGAGTGCACAGCTCCCATGCCCCTGGAGGTGGCCGTCGTGGCGATGTTAGGCATCGCCGCGGACCAACAAAAAACGCGAACATCCAGTAGGCGCGGGGCGCCCTACTGGTAATGCAGTCGCGCGTGCCGACATCGGGCACGCGACACTGAGACTGCAGCCCCCAGTGAGACCAGCTCACTGCAAGAAACAAGATGACAGGCCAAACCTAGTCATCTTGAGGTTTACTCGAAGAGAGCGAGTGACTCTCTTCGAGCTTTGTGGATTCAGGCGCGTCGAACAACTTTGTTCGACTACGAAGCCTGTCGAGACTTGACTTCGAGGAAGTAAATGTACCTCGAAGTCTTCTGGAGGTACGACTGGCAACAGGTGCCATCGTGAAGACCGAGAAGCGCGTCGTGAACGTGCGCTTCTCGTACAAACAACGAGTGTTTGTCGAACACTTTATCGTCCTGGACCTGGACGATAAGTTCGACGTAATGGGCATGCCGTGGCTTGCACGGCATGATCCGGTAATAGACTGGAAGAAGCGCACGCTCGTGCGCTTCGGACGCGACAGCGGAACAGAGAGCGATGGCCCTGTTACCGCAGCGCGCACCAGCAGGTGCGCGCGGCTCACCAGTCGAGACAGCGCTTTATGTCGCTGTCCCGGAGTGCCCAAGGAGTGCGCGAGGGCGCGCACAAGTGAAACCCGCGTCGGCAATGCTGCCGACGTCGGAAGAAAAAGATGTGTTGGTTCCGGGAACCAACACCCACGTTCAAGCGTGTAAGGGACAGTCCCTGACCCGAAGAGGTCAGGTCGACAACGACGCGTCGGCTCCGGGAGCCGACGCACCTCGGTCATGAGGGGCTCCGCCAATGAATGGCGTCGAGGTGACGAAGGCGTGTCAACTCCGGAGTTGACGCTGCAAACAGTGCGGGCGGTTGCAAACGTACCGCACTGACGCAATTTGCATGCTGTCGTGCAGCCGGGCTGCACGGCGAAGCGCCATGCGATCAAGCCGGGCTTGATATCGCGCGCCCGCAGACAGGGTCTGCCGGCGAAGGACGTTACCGTGCAGCCGGGCTGCACGAAGGAAAATGCGGTCAAGCCGGGCTTGATACCGCGCGCCCGCGGACAGGGTCCGCCGGCGAACAACTGTCCACGGCCGGGCCTGGACCAGAAGAACAACTGTGCGGAGCCGGGCTCCGCACAACAAGAAAAGACGGCGCAAGCGGAAAACGCTGCGCAAGTCTCGGTCCGGGACCGAGACGCAACAAGAGCAGTCTGCTGGCAGACTGCGGCGGTGACGCCGAATGTCAAGACGCTAAGCGTCTTGACGCGCACCGATACTGGATTCCAGTATCGTGACATGGAACTCGCTAGTCCTCCGACGACGGCGTCGGAGTTGACTTCGCTTCCAGCCATGAGCTGGAAACGCTTCACGCGCGACTGGCACGATGGACGCACCGAGCAAGTCTGCGTTCTTCCGGACAGCGAAAGAACGGAGAGCGAGAGCGAAGAGCTGAGGCAGCTCTTCATGGGAAGTACCACTGAGAGTGAAGACACTCTCAGTGCGAAGACGAAGCGAGAGCGCTTCGAGGAACAAGGTTGGGACTCGCTGAAGTCGAGTCCCTATTACGAATTGTTGAGTACAAAGACGTACTCCCGGAAGAGATTCCTGCGGAGCTTCCGCAGGATAAGGGCATTCAGCACGAGATTGATCTCGTGCCGGGCACGAAGTACTGTGTCACGCGGCAGTGGCCACTGCCGCGAGCAAGTAAAGCAATCGACGACTTCTTTGAAAGTCGTCGCAAAGCTGGACTCGTGTGGGAATCAAAGTCCCCGCACAGTGCTCCGACGTTCTGTGTCAAAAGCCACAGGGCGGATGGCGCATCGTTCATGCGTATAACAAGCTGAACGATGCGACGGTACCAGCGCAGACGCCGATACCGCGAAAAGATGTAATCATCGATTCGATGGCGGGGGACACAGTTTACAGTGCTATCGACTTACGAGATGGATTCTATCAGATCCTCATGCGTGAGAGCGATATCCCTCTCAAGGCGGTGATCACGCCAAGCGGCATGCTCTGGGCGTGGCTAGTGATGCCGCAGGGACTCAACAACGCCCCTGCAACCTTCAACAGGTGCGTGACGCACTTGTTGCGCTCGGTGCGTGAATTCGCGCTGAGCCACTTCGGTGATGTGTTCATCCACAGCCGGGCTGTGGACGGAAAGACCGACATTGAGATGCACAGCGTGCATCAAAACTACTGAGCTTATGCGGAAGAATAAGCTCTACGCGAACCTGAAGAAGTGTATCTTCGGGGTGAGCGAGATACCGTCCTCAGGTGTCTCGTAGGGAAGAATGGTGTTCGCCCTGACCCGGAAAAGGTCAGAGTGATCAATGAATGGCCAACGCCTTCAAGTGTCAAGGAACTGAGGCAGTTCCTTGGCAGCCACGGACTTGTGCAAGTACGTGGAAGATTACGCGGGCAAGATCCGCCCGCTGTCACAACTTCTCAAGAAGGAAGCTGTGTGGAAGTGGACAACCGATTGCCAAAAGGCATTCGATGCAGTCAAGCAGGGCTTGCTGAGGCGCCGATCTTGGCAGTGGCTGACCAAGATCGCCCATTTCACGTAGGGTGCGACGCATCCGACTTCGCGATCGGATGCGCGTTGATGCAGCACGATCACGAGGGCCGTGATCGTGTCGTCTACTACCAATCGCGTCAGCTGAAGCCAGCTGAGCGCAACTATCCGGTGCATGACAAGGAACTCCTTGCCATGAAGTATGCACTCGCAAAGTTCCGAGTGTACTTGCTTGGGAGTAGACCATTTGTGGTCTACACCGACCATGCTTCACTGCGCACCGCAGTGAAGTCGCCACATATCACAAAGAATGGCGAGATGGCTCTCATTCTTTGCGGAGTATAACTTCCGGGTCGAATACAAACCCGGAAGATTGAACGTGGTGGCCGACGCGTTATCACGTCGGCCGGACTATGCAGAAGCTGTTGACGTCAATGCCATTGACGCCATGCGATCGAGCAAACCCACATCATCTCTGTTGGATGATGTGAAGGCCGCATACGCGCACGACGCGGACGCGAAGCTCTGCTGGCCTATGGCACAGCGCCTTCTGACAAGGCTCGTCAGAAGTTGCCCAAGCACCTTTGTGCGCGTGCACACCGCTTTCCTGTGCACGACGGACTACTGTTTTGCAATGCAGTCGACGACAACGCGGACCGCGTTGTCGTGCCAAATTACCATGACCTGCGACTCAGGATCATGTACGAGTATCACGATGCCCCGACTGCGGGACATCTCGGACGTGAGAAGACTTACGTCCTTCTCACGCGCGACTTCTACTGGCACCACCAGTATAAGTGGGTGCGCAAGTACATCCGTGCTTGCGAGGTATACCAACGCGTGAAGCCTGCGCCATTCGCGCAGGCTCCACTACAATCACTACCGACTCCGTCAGTGTTGGAGATCCATGTCTTTGGACTTCATCTTTGGTCTTCCCCGGATAGCGGAGGAACACCGGTGTTGTGGTCTTTGTAGACCGTTTCAGCAAGATGGTACATCTTGCTGCGGTGCCAACAGAGGTGACCGCGAAGCAGACGGCCCGTCTGCTCGTCGACATGGTGTTCAAACACCATGGCATGCCGTCCGACATCGTGTCGGACAGAGACCCACGCTTCACAGCGCACCTGTGGCAAGAAGTGTTTACACTTCTTGGGAGCCAACTTTCAATGTCGACTGCGGATCATCCGCAGACGGACGGTCAAACCGAGCGCGTGAATCGCGTGCTCGTCGATATGTTGAAGAGCTACGCTCACTCGTTCCAATACTGGGCGAGTGCTTATCGATGGCAGAGTTTGCCATCAACAACTCAGTGCATGCCTCGACCGGGCATACACCGTTCTACGTGAATGCCATGCGGCATCCACGCCTACCGAGTTTACTCGGGTGATAGCTCCCACTTTAAGTGGGGAGGATCTACGACTGCAATACAGCAGCCGCAGAAACCGCTGACACTTGCACGGTGTCAGCTGCAACAATGGACAAACCACATGAGTCTGCGCAGGGCGCGAACTCTAACATGGCCAACGACCACGGGTCTGCGCAGGGCGCAGACACCGCAAGGCTCACGCAGAGGCCGGGCCTCTAGCGGAGAGCAGCTGAATGGCTCGGATGCAATCAGTTTCATCACCAAAGACAAGCCGTGATTCGGTTTGTCCAAGACCTAATAGCAGCTTCTGTTGATCAGCAGAGCTGAACGCAACAATGCGGGCAGAGGCAACACAAATGAATTTAAAGTTGGTTCATTGGTTTTGTTAGCTACACAAAACCTGCCTAGACATGCAGTTTCGGATTTCGGAGCAAGCAAGCTTGCTCCGCGCTATCGGGCCGTTCACTGTGTTGGCACGGCACGGCAACGCATACACGCTAGACATACCGTCTAGCATGCGCCTCCATCCGACCTTTTACGTCGGACGGCTGAAACCATACCTGCAGCACGAGCCATCTAGCTCGGCCCGGCAGGAGCCGAGGCAGAAGCAGAGGACTTGGCCTCGGCGACGAGCAACCTCTCCTCCAGCGCGCGGACGCTGGAGCAACCTATCTGGGTCCCCAGCTCGACCTGGATATTCGGGGCGGTCTGCGAGACCGCCGCGACAGACTTCTGGTTCGCCAGCTCCTGTTTCAGGGCGGCGAACTCAGCGCCTACAGACGCTCCACGACGGTCACCCGGTCGTGGAGGCGCATATGATCAGCCGGGGCTGATCATACCCGAGGCGTGTTCCCACCCCGCCACCGCCGATCCGTGACGCCCGCGGCTCAGCCCGCTGGATTGTTGAGCGGATTGTTGACCATAGTATCCCGAAACGAACCCTCAAGGGGCTCGTTTTCGTATTCGTGGAGAGGATTTCCTCCCCATCGAGATACATGGGAGCCGCGGAACGTCTTGCTGGAGGACGTTCCGGAAATGGTGAGGGCGTACGAAGAGCAGTACGCGCTGGCGCAGCGAGTAACACGAGCGCTGCGATCATCATAACGCCAACCCTCACGTGCTAAGAACTTAGCACGGGCTCTGAGACTCTCGGGCACACGGAACGACGTGTACCCGTTCAGGTCGCAGTCGCTCAAGCGGACCGCGCCTGAAGCACTTCGTGCACTGAAAGCCCTCGGGCACAGCGCACGGCACATTTGCCTCCTCAGCAGCAACATGAAGTTGCTCCAGCTTTCCACGCTTCGAGTACGTCTCGAAGCGATCACACTGCTTAATCCGATCACGGTAAGCACTCGGCCTCTTGTTGAAGTTCTCAACAAAGGCGTTCCAACTTGACAAAGTGCCTGCCATTCGGGCACTTTGCTGCGAAGGTCTTCTTGCTTTGAAACCATCGGAGCTCATGAAGAGTCCGATGTAGTAATCGCGCCTTTGATGCGTTTCCGCATCAAAGTGCAGCTCGGCAACCACAGCGTCATCTTTGATGGCGCTGCATACGTAGCGGCACCTCATTCAGGTGCCGAGTTCCCATACCGGTCCGCGATCTCGGACGCGGACGGCATCCATGGATCGCGCGCTGCAGGCATCAGCGCGCGGAAACCTGAGCTTTAACATCACGCGCTGCAGCAGCAGCGCGCAGATATGAGAGCCCCAGCGGAAGCGAGTGGGGTATCGCTCTCAGTACGCGAACGCTTCGAACTCGAAGCGTCCGATTCGTCCCCTTCACGCGGGCGAACGTTCTTGGCGTGAGGGTCGAGCGATTCGCTCATGCTAGTCTTTACGCTTTGAGGGCGAGTCCTCCTCGCCTCCATGTCTTCATCGTCGTCGTCGAAGTCGACGACGTCGCCATACTTCGCCTTCTGACGCTCGAAGTAGTCGTCGATGGAGATGACTCCCCACCGACTTCGAGGTCTTCTTTGGCGCGCTCATCGTTGAATGAGCGCGGATTTCTCTCAAACGCGGAGAATTGACGAATGGTCAATTCCGAAGATTGACGTGCGGAGACCCCGCGTCTAACCTTAAGGGGGATGGTGTAGCAGGGTTACACGTACAAGTGGCTGCAAACCACTTGTGAATTTAACAGATAGGTTATCTGTTAAACGTTTTGGATACTTCCTCACATTGGTGTAAGACACACCGATGGATACATTGAAGTGGACCACCACGGTGGTGGTCACACATACTAAGATCTATTGGTGAAAGCAGCATCTTTCTGCCAATCAGAGGTATGCATATTAGCGGGGCTCTGACGGCCAGCCGCTGCCAACCCTTTCATAGATGATAAACAGTTTTAGCAGATTTTGGGAAGATCAATTTACAAGCAATACGGTTCTCATTTTACCTTAAACTAGCTACTTGGGTCTTGTCTAAGTTAACTTATATTTGTGTATTCAAATATAATTAACCTAAGTAATTACTAAGTACTTACGCTTCCTCATACACGTTGCGCAACGTGTAAGCTAAAGTATAGTGAGTCAAGTTAGACCCATAACTTGGCCATGGTTTTCCTCTCATTCAAAGCCGCGATCATCTGTTCAGGCAAATTGCAGGCGGCCTATGATTCAACGTCAACGTGAGCCATATTTGCATATGCAATGTCTCTCACATTCTTAGATAATTATTTATAAGTTGAGGCCATAAGACAACTTAGTTGGTTCATTATAGAAGAACACTCCAACTTTTTTAATAAGAACACCCAAGTCTATACGAAAGTCGTTGAAACAATTGTAATCGATACTTCGGCGACAATTTCGCTAACAGTTCACTTGCTAGCGTGTTACTACTAAAATGGCATCAAAGAAGGATATTATACGCTATTAGATGCAACAAAGGAGACTACAAGCTCACTTTCAAGTTTTCTAATCGTCGAGTTCACGCTTATCCATCTACCTACTACTGACATGTTAGCTCAAAATACTAGAGACTAACTAACATGTTAATGTTAGGGAGTACACTAACCGTAATACACGAAACTCAATTCCACCCCGTGCTACAGACGCAACACATACGATGCTGCTGCTGCTGGTGGTGGTCATGTTGAAAAGAAGATCAGCAAGATCTGCAGATCTGGCGAGCGCCGACCAGTTCAGACGGAGGTAGCAGCAGCTGAGTAGGTTGGGTGAGTAGCTTTCTAATCTCACTCTCCATTTTGCGTATCAAGACACAGACGGCAAGTTCTAACGTTACCTTCCAACAGGTTTTGCGCCCAAATGGACGCAGCCTCTGAAGCTGCCGATCTCGAGCAGAATATGCCAGTGCCGGCACCCGACGTCGCTCAAGCCAAGACCGGCATGGACGTCGGCGGTGAAGTGGAGAGTCACGCCGCAGCTCGCGAAAGGGGCAGCGGCGACGCTCCCGACGCCAAGAACGCAGGCGCTGGGGGCAAGAGTGGAGTGCAAGAAACGGAAATGATGGCGCTGCTGCGCGCCATGGCCGAGCGTATGGATAAGCTGGAGTTGAACTCCAAGCTGGAAAAGACGCTGACGGAGAAGAAAACGACTTGAGGGTCGACACGTTCATGACTCCCCGCAAGCCCGTTTGCCTCACGCATGGTGATGGACGCGCGCATGCACATCGACTCACTGGCTGGGTCACCAAGGCCACGGTCGATGATGACGCCGCCGCGAAGAGTGGAGCCAGTCCACCAGTACTTTGCAGCACAGCATTAAGATCACGAGGTACCACTTTCCCGCCTGCAGCACCTCTACGTCGCGCAGCAGCGCAACAGGCAGCAGAAGCAGGAGCAGCGCAAGGGTACCTCCAGTTCACCCCCACGACAAGGCCAAGGCGGACGTGGACGGGACATGGGCAGGGGAGGTGATCGGACCCTGACGCGCGCAGAAGAAACTGGCCATCAGGCCTTCAATGGCAAAGAGCTCTACGTGGGACTCGGATCCGGATTCCTGGAGTGGGGCAGAAAGCCGAAGGCAGATACTGCTCGCGCAGGCAGCATGTGGATTCACGTGGACGGAGTTCGTGAAGATTGACTTGCTGGGGGAGTACTTGACGGGAACTACTGAAGATACTACAACAGGCAGGTGGAGACGTGGTGGTACCAGATGCCGACGCTCCAGTACGTCATGGAGCTGAAGACCTTCAAGACCAACATAACGCCCGCAGGCAGTACAGCAATTCACGGCCCCGAAGGACACGAAGGGACGTGGCCGGAAACATGTATTTGGTGGCGGTCTCGGAGGCGACCGGTGGAGGCGCAGATTATTTGGTTCTGAACAACATTGTGCAGTACGCTTCGGCGGATTTGAGAACGCGGTGCTAGTCGACCGCGGATTACTTGGCGCGCGGAGGAGCTCACTTTGCCTGGCGTGGGAGATCGAGGCGAAGAACCTCGGCCGGGAGCTCGTCGGAGCAGTTAGTAAGTGGAAAGGAAACTCGCCGGTGTCACAAGTGCGGGCAGGTTGAGACTGCGTGCCCAGGCAAGGAAAGGGGGCGGATCTTACGCGTGAGCGAAGGCGTCCATCGACCTGTGAGAGATTGGATCTTGGACAGTGGGTTCGAGTCGTCACTGATGAACGATCAGTCGTGGCTAGAGGAGTCCGCATGGACTCGTGCGCGCAGCCAGACCCGCTCCAACATCAATGAAGGGCACGCTCGCGTCAAGGCGTGCGGAACGGAGCAGACTTTGAACTCACGAGATGATGCAGATGGTGCACAACTATCTATCACGGGATGATGGGAATCGAGGTGGAAGGATCGGAGGAAGGAATGAGTGGAAGAGCTGCAGAGCTCGGCCAGGTCATTGATGGAGGAAGATGGGATGTGGCAAGGACATCTGGACTCATGGCAGCCGAGCCATTTGATTCTGGCCAGGCATCAGAACTCTTCTCAAGATTGAGGGAGTTCGGATGTGAATCAAGGAACCTCCTGCAGTGTCAGCAGCTAGGGCTTTGAGACCGAATCTGGAATCATCTGGATCTGAACTGTCAGAGACAAATGAGCAAGGAATGATCTGAGAAGGATAATCGATCATGGTGAGTCAAACCCTGAAAGGACTGATGAGATCATCGAAATCATGATCGAATCACAACTACAGGCTTGGAGTCAAGGATCAGGAATTGAACCTTTAATGTTCGAGAAGGAATCATTAATTCTGAGTGCTGAGGACAAGATTCGAATGAGAATACAGAATGTGGAGCCTGATGCAAGACCATCAATCAAGCTTGGAAAGCAGACAGTCATCACTCGTGAATATGATTGATGACTTCCTGAAGGATGCAGTGCTCAACCGACTAGCAAATCGGACATCACTAGGGTTCTAACGAGGCAGGCCTCAGCTCGGCAGAATAATTAGTCGGGTGCAGTGTACAAAGACCCTAGCAACAAGAGCTTCGCAAGGCCAGCAGGCTATGATCATCGGGATCGGCAGGAGGTGAAGAGACTGCAGGGTCTACTTGGAAGACAAGAAGGTGACGTCATGGAACAATTGAGACCCTGAATAAGACCAAGAACTTTGGAGTGAGACTGAATCCAAGTCGAAGCTGAGGCTGAGGAGGAATCGAGAGCAAGGCAGGGCTGCGGATCCAATGCTGGCAGGCAGGCAAGGGCAAGAGCTCAAGAAAGACTGAGGGCATGTGACTCGTTCAGTTGCGAGACTCTTCGGCTAGATCGGCCGAGGCCGAGCAGCAGGATACGTCTGCAGAATATCGTGACAACGTTTTGGGGCAGGACTGCAAAGGCCATGCAGCCAATACAGGAGTCGCAAGATGGGAGGCCATGGTAGGAGGTCAAAGCTCTGGAAGGCAATGGTGGTGGCTTGCCGAAGAACGTGAGCATGCTGGGTAGGTCTGCAAGGCAAGCTGGGCAAGGTCGACAAAACCGGCCACCCTTGGCT